>NC_054547.1:5797692-6097692 GCF_017654505.1 Polyodon spathula | reverse complement strand
AACTAGTATTTGAAGCGAATAAATCGACAGGTCTCGACACACTTAGGATCGGTTTGAAGGTTTAATGAAATGTATTTTATTCTTAAACATAAATTTGAGGGGTAAACAACAACAACAACAAAAAAAAACATTTACATTAGCACGCGTATGAAGAAAGTCAAAGCATGTCAGAAGTTATTTCACTGTAAACTTAAGAGCTGTAAATATGCAGCTTGTTAGTGTCGTACTTAGACCCCGCTAGTATTTAGATGTTTATTACTGTCTTGGGTTTGGAGTATTGTTGCCAAGTCTCACGAGAAAACAAAAAGCAGCACTGCCTTTCAAAACAAGCCCAACCCATTTCAGAGGGAGGGGGAGTGGGGGTGTTCATACAAATTCCATTTTATTTTTAGTAGCTCTAGTTAACATTAAATTACACATTAAAATAATACACGTGTGTTTGTACTTACACATTATTGGAAAAAAAAAAGTTAATCCTAGCTCTCTCCATCCTTCATTCCCGTGCAACCCACGACTTTAAAATTTAAAGCGACTTTTTACAACAACAAGCCCAACCCCGCGTATTATAAGCGGACGTGGCGGCTGTGATTTGAAGGTGTGGTCACGTTAGGGAAGTGTTTACGATCAGCACGTCCTATATGCGGTGTCTGTCGCCTAAGAGCTGCGTGCAGCTCTGCACGTACACACAAGTTATTATTCATGATGCCAGCACATGGTGCAAAACGGCTGAGAGGATGCAATCGCAGCTATTAAGTGTTTAAACCGTATTATTCCTAGCAAGACAATCGAGTTCTGACAAATAAATACAAATGAATTATAAATATACGTGTTAGCAAAGACTAAAGATTATATGATGAGGCTGTATCGTTACAGTAACATAATGGTTCCATTGAGCCCAGGTAATGTGAGCGCGTGACATGCTGACATCCTATGTCCACTGGATATTTTCAGAATTTTTTTATAACATAAGTAACTATAAAAACTAACTTTTTACTTAGCTATTTAAAAAATAAATAAATAAATGAACGTGCTATTTATACTTAAAACACACACACACACACACACGAAGCATGTTATCTATACTATAGTATGTTATTTATAATTAAAACTTGTGGTAGAACAATTTTTTAATAATTATTATTATTAAATTATTATTATTATTATTATTATTATTATAAATACAATTAATACATTCTACATAAAGTAATATAGCTTTTTAGCGACCAAAACAAATGATTTATTTTTGAATGGTAGCACAATGTTGCCACTCCATTCAAATGATGAGACTGAGCTTTCAAGTCACACTCTTGTTATTTATATGCACAGCAGCTGCGTTTAGCACAGTTCAACTATAACATATACTATTTAAAACCAACTCTCCTCTTTCAAGTGGCATGTTAATATTCGGATTCGCTCAAACTCTCCAGAAAATAATAAAAACCTAGCAACTAATTAACTAATCTGTCCTTAATTACGTGGTTTAATTAGATTGAATTAATACTGCTGCGAAGTCTCAGCGCTCTGCAGGCTTGGGAGAGATTTAACTAATTAGAGATATTTGCCCTGGCTGAATATCAAAGCTTTTCCGACCGTCGGGGAGGGCTTTTGTGATGGTGTTTTAACTCTCCGGCTGTTTTTTCATCAAAAAATGATCAGGATGGATGAGAACAGTAGCAAAACCCCAATTCCGAATGTTATGCAAATTAAGTGGTACCTAATTAACACACTCCACGTGCAAAAATCAAAACGGTTGATGTGGTCAGATTGAGTATTTTCTGTCTCAAGTGGTTCAACTTGTTTCAAAGAGTCCTAATGGAGATGGGAACCATTTCAAACAGGCTCCGTGCTAAATTAAAGAAAGGTCTGCTGTGCGTGGTAATGATAGCCTATTAATTGGTAATGATGCCCAATGTGCTGCTAGGGATTGCTGCGGTGTTTATTACACGATGAAAGGGGTATTGTAGCTGTAATGTATTAGGATTTGAAATCCTGTTTTTTATTTGTGTTAAAATTGACAGGTGCTGCCAAGTATATATAATACGTGTCCATGCCTTGAGGTGCAGTCTGAAGGGGAGCAGAAAGGACATTGTATATTTGATTATCAAAATAAGATTGCAGTTCTACTGCTGGGCCAGTGTTAAGAAAGAATTTAAAACAATGCAAGGCACAGAAGAGATGATACCGTCGTACCTGGACAAATGCATGTGGAGAGAAAGGTACGCCAGGAACTATAGAGATTCATTTATAAACATTCTGCATCAGATCACACAGCAGCGCAGGGGTGTGGGGACTGGTGGCAGCAGGCAGGGCAGGAGATGCAACCGACCAGAGGAGGAGTACGGACATAAAACACCCATTTAACCACCAAAGTCTCTTTTAAGAGCGACCCAAGTCATTAAAAAAAAAAAAAAAACCTCGATTGGATAGGGAAACGCTGTAGTTGAAGAAGAAGGAGCAGATATATCAAAATGGCGAGTTTTGAATTGATTTAATTACGTTTGCATTTTTCACTACTTTTAATCTTTGGTGTCCAATTCAAACTCATTTAAATCATGTACACTTCGGTTTCCCAAAAGGTCAACATTAACTCTCGTCAGGCCAGTTTATTGGAAATATGTCTGTCTGTTTTTTTTTTTTTTTTTTTTAAACTAATAGGGTATGGACATCTATTATTGATTCGCCCCTGCCAACCCATGATGATGTGCTGTAATAGTAACACCCCCTTGTGACCTGTTTGGGCCAATCATGATAGTATTTAAACTACCCTTTTTTTTTTTTTTTTTAAATAAATAGTATCTAACACATGGTGCTGCAGACTATTGCACTGGAGCAATAGCCTTGCCAATGTGTCCTGATTTCATGGGGGAAATGCAAATTGCACATAATAATCTGAAGACTCGGAGTAATATGTAAAAAAAGATGTAGTTAATACCATGTGTCAGATTTTCAATTTGTTGTTGGGTACAACTTGCATATTTTGTCTCCAGTGAAAGAAAGAGATTAAGTAGAATATTATGAAGCCCTGTGTGTTCTGGAAAACATCTTCCTTTACATTCTGTACTCAATACTGCCCCTGTGTAGAGAAAATAGAAACAGAGCCAGTTTAGCTGCTTTTACACATTTCTCATGTGCTTGAAATTGGGAGGCGTTGATTGATCCCCAAATCTCTCACCGGCTCCACCTGAAAACACAGATCAAGCTGTAACTGCAAGAGTTTGAAATGGGATTGAAGTGACAGGGTTAGGTGCATTGATTCCACTGAATCCCATTACACGTGGGGATGTAGCCAGGCAGCTGATCCAGTTTCCACTCCCATGCTCACACAGCAGGCAGCCGAGGGTAGAAAATGCATTACAAATGGAAACTAATCTTGTGTTGATTCAGCATAAAATATTACTATGAAACACAGCACCTATTTTCCACAGATTTAGAGGAACACACAAACTCAATTATATTACAGCAAATTAAAGCTACAGTAGGTTAAATTACATAGCCAAGAATTAGTATTTCACCATCCAATCTGTACCATTTCCAATAAACAATATACATAAAAATAACAACCTTCCCTTTTAAAGTTGCATTAACTGTGCTTCCTTTTAAAAAAAGCATAATCACATAATGAAGTCGTCCACATTCAGGAATGTATTGTACAAATATCAATAAAACTAATCTTGTATTCTCCAGTGCATTATGCGTTATGATTAAATATGACTTTTTTCATGTTTTTCCTGCATGTTAACTGCATAATTCTCTGTGGTCTAAATTCAACACTTTGTTAATATTGTGTACAATGAACAGTATGTGCATTCAGTTAGTACTGGTTTTAAAGTCAGATACATAAAAGAATAGTAGTTTAGTTGAGAATGCCTGATATAGTTACCAGCCAGCTCCACAGATCCTGTCATTCCATTTCAGATTGGAGATTTCCCAGCTTTTAATGAAAGGGCTAACCAAGGTTCTATGCTTGCTTTATATACTTTAATTTGAGATGTTTTAAAAAGTGAAATAATAAAAATACACAAATCACCTCAACAAAATGGGCTCAATGGTATATCTGTGTCAGATTAAGCATTAACCCATTAGCTAACCCAGCAGTGCCATTTATATATTTTCTGTAGTATTTTTAAACAGTAATATCAATTAGCATTCACTGTAAGAAAGCAGTTCACTGTGCTTGCTTCAGATGCCTACTAGAGGGAATGCTACTTATAGTAGATCCCACTTAGGGTTCAGCTCTTTGGGTTTAAGAGTTAAGACAGACCAGTGTAACATTAACCTGAGTGATATTTTGTGCTGGCCTATGCAAAAGAAGAAGCTTGAGTTCAGTTTGGTGTGGGTAAGAAGTGAGATAACCACAAAGCACTTTTATGAGTTGCAATGAAATATCATCCGTTCTTCTAGGAGATACTTCACAAAACTAAAGCAGAATATGGACACTACTTAAATACCTACAGTATAATTAATGTCAGGGACATTAAAAGGCATCAAAGACTTTAGTCATGTTGCTTTTGCAGAAAACTATGCCAGTGGCTCTTATCTGTTTGTTTGTATGTAGCACCAAGATATATTTTAAAGATATTCTCTTGTTTTAGGCTTGTGGTCTAGAAATACATGTGCAAGTACAGTATGTGCTGGATTTGTTTATCTTTGTATCTATAACTGATTTAGAAGACTAACTGCCCCAGTGTTCTGCTGCAAACACGACAAGGTATAGCACTGCAGTATTACTAGAGGGAAGGGTAGCAGACATTTTCAGAAAAGTGAGAAATAAATAGCTGCTGTCTATTTCAGGTATTTTTATGAAATCCACGTATCCAGTCAGTTTGGCTGGTAAGCTTAATTCTTTCGTTCACATTCATCATATACCCAGTCACTGAAATCTCTGCTGACTAAGAGAATCGAAATAATGTCGAAAACAAGCCAGACTAATATCTGTGAAGCATGGGTGGATATTTTTCATTATTCTGATGGTTATTATTACAAAGCCTTAGTGCTAGACACACATACTGTATTTAGTTACAGCAGTGAATCTAAATATCACTGCTTCGATTATATTAGCCTCAGTGTGCACAAAGTGTATCTCTAACTGCATTTAAGCAGCAGCAGTATCTAGCAGTACCACTTTAAGGAAATAGATCCAAACTATTTGGAAGTACAGCACAAATAACTAATAGTAATACTTATATACAGTATAACATGGATGCTCTCTCTCTCTATATATATATAAATAAATAAATTTTTTTTTTTTTTTTAAAAAGACGCTGGTGTAAAATATGGCGTAGCTAATACTAACCTTGTCCTGACCTCTAACCATCTTTCTGTGCATAGGAAACGGGGAAAGTGTGAAAATCCGGCTCTACTGCTGTACAAGAAACATGAAGCTTTCAAAGTGGACAGAAAGACAACAATTATTCAACTTTATTAACATCAAAGATTCTTTTGCAATGTTTTTTTTAATTCCTTTTTTTTATTAACAAATAGAAAACAGACTGTGTATACAACATATTTAACCCCTACAGCACTATGCATACACAAGGTAAAGATGAATGCTTTCCAACATTTCAATCCCCCATATTCACTTTAAGCCACGCTTTCCTTTTAATCATTCTGAATGAAGCCTGATTACATGTATAAATCCTCCACCATAACCTTTAGAACTGTGTTAGAGAAGTAACATTCTCTATTTCTGTGACAGAAATGATAATACAGTATTTATAACGTAGTACCGTTAATACAGCTTGAAATACAATAGTCTTTTTTTTTTATTAATTCACCACATTGGTTTGTCAAGAAAATCCTGGATATACGCCAAATGGAATATTGAACAACTGTTGATGCTTTTGCTGGATAGCAAGATTATCTATCTATCATATATAATTTACAGATATAAAAAAATAACAGCCGCCCAATCCAAGGAAAAATACTTTTTTTCCCCTCTGTGAAGTTCCCCAAAAGTTTCTTGTTAAATGTACAGTGATTTCTAATTCTAAATGTTGTGATACATTGTGCTGTCCTTTCTGCAGCTGTGACGCCCGTCAATATATTTTATGCCGTTTCTCTTTGTGCTATCCGACCCAACGGCTGCTGCATGCACAGACATTTGCTGCTCCAGATTAGGAACCAGCGGCAACATGAATCAGTTTTTAATTGTTTTTCGGAGAAATCTCCCATCTTCAACTGTCTTCTTTTGCATTGTGGATACAGATCTTTAGGTGACAGTTTTTTTTTTTTTTTTTTTTTTTTTTTTTTTTTTTTTTTTTAACAGTTATGGAGAAACGCGTAACAATTGGAATACCTCTTAGAATCTGTCGATCTTAACATGTACCGATGGTTTTAAAAGATTACCAAACTATCTCATGGTGATAGAGGACACATTAATAATAAAAACAAATTAAAGAAAAAATATATATATATATATATATATATATATAAAAGTCCAGGACTTTTCCGAATATTTTCAAAGTTTGAGGGTACATGTGACTGAATAATTTCCAAAACTTTACACAAGAAAAAAAAAAAAAAACACCACTAATAATAATAATATCATATAGTATAATATGTTAATTTTAGTTGTCCTCGAGTGTCTAACTCACCAAAAAGGTCCTAATCAAAGTCCTAGACACGAATTTTATGTTTCCGTGACTAAAACAAATAGCCTGATTGCAAAAAGTGTAGACTATCTATCTCTATCTATCTATATATATATATATATATATATATATATATATATATATATATATATATTATATATATTAATATATATTTTTATGTTTTTTCTTTAAAAGAAATATGTACCAATAAAGAAAACAAGGACCCATAGTTCAGGTCATGATTAAGACTTAGAAAAAAAAATACTGGTGTAAATGATTACAAAAAACACATTCTAATTAATATAAAAAGCAAACATAATAATATCTACCAGGAGTGTCCCTTCTAAAAGATTTCCAGTGTATTTTTGCAGTTTTAGTATGCTTTTTCCCATGGGTAGAGCATGCCTTTGCCATAGTTAACCCTGTTCAATAATGTGTTTTACCATACCTCTTTACAATGCTTATCTGTGCTTTAGTAGCCTTTCAAAACACTTCATTAGTTTGCTATGCTTTTACTATGAGAAACGTTTATAAGGGGTACAATTAAAAGGGAGGGACATTATGTACAGTATAGAAATGAGGAGAATGCTGTTGGCTTGATGTATTTTTCATTTTTTAAAATTCTGAAGCAATCTGTGTGTCTCGGTCCGTAGAGACTGCGTTTGGGGGTTCACCAGTTGGGATCTCCTCCTCCTCCTCCTCTCCTCCCCCTCTGGCAGCTTCTGTACAGAATCAGGTGAGTGGGTATGGCTCAGGAGGAGCACTTTCATACTCCTGAAGGTTCTGGGGCAGCCAGGCGTAGTTACGTTGCATAGTGATCGAAGCTGCCCAGATACTCCAGGGCTGCTCTGTAGCACAGCTGGTACTGATCCTGCAAAAGGAAACGGAGAGAAGTTCACACAGTCTGTTCAAAAAGCCTGGTAGATAACTGCCTGCAGTGACCATTAGGTGTTTTGAGCTGATGGTAATGATAATGGCAGCTGCTGTATAAAGCAGGTTTCAAGATTATACTGTCCTGTTAGATTTGATAGGACATGTTCTATATGACCGCTGTACTAGGAACCTGATTGGCTAAGATGAAATAAACTGCCCAGGACCTACCTCTGTCTGCACCATGGCTGGTCTCTGAGTCCGCAGTGTCTTCACAGTCTGGAAGAGATCCACAACGCCCTCATACCTCATCCTCTCCAGCACAATACTGAGCGTGATGAACACTCCCGTCCTGCCCACGCCAGCACTGCCCCAGGAAACACACAGGTGTTGGGTTAGTAAACCCACAGTGCACAGCAATTTAAAACAACTACAGTGAATACCAGAAATGTTGGTTCAGTTATTGGAGGGATGCTACTGCTCCTTACCTGCAGTGCACAGTGATTGGTCCATCCTGGCCAAACTGCTCCTTGGTTTTGTGGACTTGGCCAATGAAATCAATGAATCCCTCCCCGGTTTTTGGCACTCCCTGCTCCGGCCAGTCTGTGAATTGGAATTGGCGAATGGTCCGGGACTGGCCGTCCTGTGGGGAGCCAGTGAAAAAAGAACGCTTTAAGAAACACTCCAACAGCATGTCATTCCACTTGAGACTTAAAAATGCTCTCCAGAGACATCTAGCAGTTTAAGTCTTTTGTAATTGAGTAACAACCTTACTGTAGTAGGAAAAAATCACAACGTGATTCTTTTTTTTCACTGCAGTGTTACACTCCAATTAAAATCACTGCCCATAACTGTACTCATATTTGCAGTTATCACTGTCAAAGCACTGAAAACAAAACAAGTTAAGAATAATGTCTGCATTCAACTAGGTTATAGCGTAAAGAGTTCCTTTAGCACAGCAACTCATCTTTTTAGGCATAGCATTTCCATGGAAAGTACGAGCTATTAAGGAGATTATAATATACCAAAGATTCCATCAGCTCCTTAACAGCTAGAAACAAGCACACGATCAATCAGTTTCTCTCTTGCCTTTTCAAATAACACGAAATTCAAATTTTAATATGCAGTACAAAGCAAGAAGTATTTGTTAAATTTAACACTTCAATGGAAGAGAGTTGAGAGAGCTGAAATAATGTGGCAGATGCATATAGCAAAAGTCCAGGGAAAACACAGCATGGTTTGCTGAAAGCATCTCAAAAGCCAATGATCTCTGATATTGCCGCAGTGTCTCATGTGGCGTGCTTGATGAATGAAGACCCGAGGCTGCGAGCTGCGCCCGTGTGACTTCAGCACTGAATCTCGCACCTCCAGACGGACAGCGATGCACGTTCACACACATGCGCGGGACCAACACACTGACTGAGTGTGCAGCTTTGCAAAAAGTCCTGCGGGTTATACACCAAGTGATACATGATTCCAACAAGCATGAATGCTAAGGTGCACATCCCACAGGAAGATAACTTTTTTTTTTTTTTTTTTTTTTTTTAAACTAGCAGCAGTTTCAGGGAATAGTTTTATTTAGAAATGGCACAGACTTGCATGACCTGTCCTAGAAACCAAAACAAAGTATTAACCATGTGTACTGCATGTTTGTGGAAGTATGCATTTTTATATATTTCTTTATAAAGAGATGCCTTCTGGCGACTAGGAGAATTAGCTAGAGTAGAATAAGTCCATGGCCACTTGCAGTCTTGTCTTGAAGATTATTGACAGGCATCACTTACCCTAGCATCGGTGACCTTGAACTCCCGCAGGATATACTGGGGCATGTTGTATTCTGCCATGGGATCCACCACAAAATACTGGTATCGAGCTGACCGCTCTGCAGGCCAGTACTGATGGCATTTTTCCTGATATGAAGACCAAAATAGCAATGGGTCACTACAGCACTGCACTGGCAACACATTTATTATCAGGACTGAGACACAATTTATTAACTGGTGGTGTTGATTTTCACAGCTCATTTACTGCAGATAAAAGACAGATTCTTAACGGCTTGTGTTTTGGGCTGTGACCACAGCTTGAATAGCGAGAGCCGAGAAAGCTTGCACAAAAAATGAAAATTCTAATTTCTGTGTAATCTGAAGACAGGATTCGGTCATGTTTGAAAAGGCACATATGTTAAGCCAAGGAAGGTATTGATTAATATCACTTACCCGTCCCATTTCTCTCAGCTTGGTTAGCATCACCACAATAGTGGAGTTGTGCTCCCACAGCATTCTCCAGAAATCCTCAGTGGTCTCTGCCAGGGGTCCCTGTGTTGCAACGTAGGCTTTCTGCTGCCTGGGGAATCAAAGGACACAATAAAAATCAGCCACTGTTAGGGTTTTGGAGGTGTAGCCACAGACACAAATCTTTCTAAATACATTCACCGCAAGTGCAGATGACCGAATCAACCATCTGTGAACCGAACCCTCATCGTGCAGAGATACAACTCATTAGGTACGTGCCCTGCAACTTATTCCTGTGCTTCAGACATTAATGTTGATTTCTCAGTGTTATAACACGGAACATGTGTGCTCCCGTTTAAATAATTAAATAAATAAAACAAGATCAGCACATTGCTGCTTTCTATTGTAAAGTCAACCATATCCACTTCAAGAGAAACCCTGTGCTATGTCTGCTCCTGCTGAGAGCAGAGCACAGTATTTCATGGGCCATAAAGGATCCCATTGCAAAAACTGCAGAAAATCTTAATGCAGTTTTCCTCACACCGGTTGCAGTACACTGATTTGGCCAACAGAGAGCACTGTTGTCCTTTGAAAGAATATAAAGGCGTGCAGCACAGACAAGAGAACAACCTGAACCTCACTCAGCCTCTCCCTCCTCTCAGCTGCTGGTAAAGAACTAATCAATCTGCTGCAGGGATGGCAATAAATGTGCAACTCTGAGATTAAAGTTGGCTTTTGGCCACTTTACTGCACATTATAAAAGAGCCTGCAGAAGGTGGTGATAAACTTGAGAAGGGTGCCATTTTCCTAAGGGCTGTCAAGAGGAGTGTGTGGATCATTCAAACTGACAAGGAGAGATATCTATAGCTGCAGCTAACTAACTGTTTTTTTGGATTGAATTTATTTTTTTTACTTAATGGTCCGAAAAGTCTCATAGCAGGATCTGAAATCTGCAGTCACTGTTGGCTAGTATATACAGTATCTTGACAGGATCTCTGCTACGGACCTGAACCTTTTTTATGATACTAAATTATAGCATGTGAAAGAAGCGAGACAGTTACAGCAAGGGTTTAGGTGGAAACAACTCCCCCTGAAAAACACAGAAGTAAAAAAAAAAAGTATAAAATGATATACAAGAAAGCAGGGAAAAAAATGAACACCATTGTTTTTTTGTTTTTTTTAAAGCAGCTCATTAAAACACATTCATTTTGGGAATTATTACAATTACAGAATATACACTTTAATAAAATGATGTTCCTCTGTGATGTTTATTTGATATGAAACTATAATGATGCCAATATTGGGTAATTCTCATATTACATGTTTAGTAGTTCAATAAATTGTAATCTTTTTTTGATCTTCTACCTATTTGAGTCTAGTTACCCATCTGACCCATCCCCCAAAATATAACCCACTTGGGCATTTCACCCTCAACCCCTTGGAGCCCCACATAGCATGGGTTATACCTGTAGCCGTCGATAAAGCTGGCATTGATGTAATCGGATCCCTCCACCCCTCTGATTGGCTGCAGACAGACACGGGTAGACTCAAAGGGCATGATGTTCACAAGTCGGTTCTTGAACTTATTGCATGGGAGGTTGGCACTGATGAATCGTGAGGTGTGTGCTTTGGAGTTGGCTAGTCGCTATTTAAAACAAATACATAGATTAAGCTTTGTCAGATGCAAATCCAGCTTTTGATAGTACATTTCCCCTTTTGTTTATGTAAAGAATAATTTTAATGTTTGAAAACTAGCATTAAACAACTTGGAGCAATAATGCTTTTACCAGCAAATAAATAGTTAGTTTTATAATGCTAAGTTGATTCGTCCCCCTTTTAGAAAAGCAAACTGCTTGAAAGCTGGCCCATGGATAGCTCCGATTCCGAAAGCCAACTTACCTTGAACTCGAGCTCCATGGAAGTGACAGTATCCCCTGGCGGGATCTGCGTAAGTTTCTGGATGTGTGCGTAGAGGTTTCGTGCTGGGACCTCTGTGTTACCACAGATGGCTGCCTCCAGCAGTGCTTCGTGAATAAAGATGTACTGGTCCTCTGTCTGTACCATGTAGTTCCGCTGGGAGCGCATGCAGGTCACATGTCCGTAAATGTCTACCGACTTCTCGTGCTTCATGCGCTCCAGCATGGCCTCGATCACGATCAAGCACCCTGTCCGTCCCACGCCAGCGCTAAACCCAGAGAGAGGAAACATGCTCAGATACTGACAAACAACCCATTGATACACACATTACACAGTGCTACTTTGTGCAAACGAATGCATCAAAAACAAAATATATCTATTTTTTAACATTATTACTGGCCCCTTATATTGTGCAGAGAGAATTTAAAAAAAAAATATTTATTTTCCAACACTGAAGTATGAAATACAAACCGAAAATACCCTCAAGACATCCAATATTGCTGTACTAATAAAAAGATAAGAAAACAGATTTGGTAAGCACTCCTTTAAACCAGAAACGCTTTTTTCTTTCAGTTCTGTGGTACCGTTGAAACTAAATGCAAATAAAAGTACACCGAAAAAGAAATTAGCCAAGTTCATCTTGTTTTCACTAGTTAGCCCAATGTCCCCATGCCGGCAAGCCAGTGTGTGTACCTGCAGTGCACCACCATAGGCCCTGCGTCCGGGGGGTTGCAAGCCTTCACTCTCCTCAGGAAGGCCAGGATGGGGGTCGGGTATTCAGGCACTCCGTGGTCTGGCCAGGCCATGAACTGGAACTGTCTCAATTCCCGCTTCTCGCTGGAGCCGTTCTGTGTGGAGAGAATGGCTGAGTGTCAGGCACCTCTGAGCCGTTTCTCTACAGATAACACAGTACACTTGACTGTGTGAAGAACACATGAGCCAGCAGGAAGCAGGCGTAAAAAGTTGTGTGATTTCTAGTCTCTCTGACATGACTGAAAGGGTTTGCTTCAATAGAAACATCGGCTACTTATTTCATTTTCTAAGGGGAGTTGTGTGATCTGAATTAGTATTTATAGTTTAGCTAGTTCCGCTGGATTAATCCATGACTTTACAGCAAAACACTTTAAATAGCCTGGAGGATTTATCTTCTTACAGCTGTGACACGAGCAGTGGGGGTTCCCAGAGCTGCTGACTGTGTTCTTGTCCCTGGTTCAGAACTATAATATTGTGGGCTTCCCAATAAGTCCTCAGCACCACTCGTACCTTGTAGAGAGCGAAAGTCCTGACGCTGTAGGTGGCAAGCTCCACAGTGTCCAGCATTGTCACCTGAATCATGCCGTACGTCTCTGTGCCACGGCTTGGCCAGTACTGGTCGCACTTGACCTGCACACAGAGAAAAAAAAAAGGGGGGGGGTTAAGCTGGAGGCAGTGCTTTCACAACATTAAAAACTATTTATCGAGGGTGCTGGGTGAGGGTTGGCTTTATGTTTGATCATACAGTACGTTTTAAAAATCATCATTATGTCTGGTATCACAAATAGTAAACTACAGTCTGATGCTAGAATGCTGTCAGAAACGAGATGAAAGCCTTACTACAGATATTAAACAGAATCAGAAATGTTCGTGCCTGGCTCGGGAAGTTGACAGATCTGTCCCTAAAACACTACTGAATTTTAGAACATGATGGCTGCATTACTGTACTCCGGCACTCCAGCTATTGACAGCTGCCCCTAACCACAAGCCACTGTGCTATCCATTAGGCTACTGGAGCTACCTCACTGCACTGCAGAGCAGGATTTACCTTTCAAAACACTGCAGCATAGCCCTCTCACCTCAGTTTTCACATCCTTAAAGAATCACTGAACCGGTCTTAATGTAACTGAACCACATCAGCCAGTGTGTTGCGTTTCCTAGGCTGCAGTGCTTTAGCAGTTCAGACGCCCTGTGATTCCCACTGCCCTATCCTCTCGTTGCACATGTGGGGAAGTGGCAGGAAAGAGAGGCCAGAGAGGACTGATGAGCAGAGGTTCACAAGTGATGTAAATGAGGGCAGACAGCTTGAGAGGCTCACGCACCAGTGACTCTCCTCCCCAACACAGAGAGGCAAGAGAGCAGGGAAGGGAAGGGAACAGTCTGCTTCCTTTCGCTGGGGCCAGACCGGGGGATACGCAGGGGGTGCAGTCCAGATGGGAGCACCATGCTAGACAGACTCTGCACTGAGGAAGAGCAACAAGCCGGATGGACAGCCAATGGCTTTTTTCCCCTTTGATTTTTATTCAAACTGCTGCAACACTACAGCCTGTCAGCAGTATTCTAGAATACAGGGTCACAAACACACCAGGTCAAATGAAATAGTGGAGTCATAAAACAGAGGACAGTAACATGACAGACTGGGCAGCTTCTCCTCTTTGTTAGCCTTTGCTGTAGTGCTTACTGTAGGTTTTGGGCTTAGGGAGTTATTTTTTTCACAAACAGGTATTAACTGGGATTGATTAAGGTTGGTATTACTGCAGGTACACTAGCCTTTGAAGAGCATGGTACGATATTTCTTAATAGAGCGAAGCTCACAAGGGAACAAGCAGCTTAATCTGCTGAGAGGTTTAAGCTATCCCATTCAGCTGGCTGTAGCTGTAGGTTCCAGTTGCACTAATCAAAGTAAATGAGTAATAACTTAATAGGTTCTTGTTGCTTAAAAGTGTATCAATAACCCATAAATCCTGTACAACTGAGTAACTAACAAGCTCGAAGAATTCTGAAGTGAGGGCAGCTATGCAGTAAGCTTAATTAGAAATCAATACAGCTGTATTCTAATTGGACTGTACCTTGGTCAGACCCCCCCCCCTGTTATTTATGACTAAGCTTGTGTGGTTGCATAACCTGATGGATGGGGGTCAAGAAGAGCTACTTCCTTGTAGTGACCCCTGGGCAACGTCTCTGAAGGCAAAAAGCTCTTCAACTCGAACTTACCATGCAATACTTAAGCAAAGCAATGTTGGGCTTGGTTAGTACTTGGATGGGAGACCACCTGGGAATACTGAGTGCTGTAGGCTGCATGTTAAGCTCATACGAATATATATACCTGATAGATCAGGGACTTCTATGTTCAAATCATACTGCATCTTCTCTCTAAAGGCAAAAGAAGCCTTGTAATGTGCACCGAAGAAAACATTTCAAGACGTTTCCACCGATCACCTGTAACAGTCAACAGCCACTGACCTAAACCGAGCTCAGTGAACAGACTGGGTTAACAAGAATCAGTCCAGATTCCTCTGTTTAATAAAGGTAAGTTTAATATGTATTTGCAGCCAAAGTCACATTTTCAAATACAGAACACCAGACTGGGGACGACCCCTTTTTATTCCTTGAACATGATTTAGCACTTGCCTAAAACAACAAACAAAAACAATATCCTTGGAATCTAAATGCACATAAAACATTAATGCTTGCCACAGCTGCTAGGCAGGTAGGTAGACAGGCAGGCAACCAATCATCATATAAAACTAGCTCAATCTACATTTCATTTGTTCTGGGTCCTTCAGCACTTTGCTTTGGCATGGTCTTCTGTACTCCCCTGAGCTGGAGTTCAGTAGCAATGGCACTCCGGGGCACTGCTGAAGCCCCTGCCGGCACTTCAAGTCTTTACAAAAGTCTTTACAGCTATGAACACCTGAAGTACAAACTGAAAATTTCATTTGACCTGTGCTAGGAACAAATTCACTCGACCTGGGGGAATTTAGTTGTGCTTCCGAATAAAAGCAATATATTGGGTATTAAGCAGGTGAGAATGATGCCAGTTATGCAGTAGTTCTTTGAAGCCTTTACAGACCATGACTCCACCAGCCATCAGTCTGGACTCACCCTGGATTTCTCCTCGAGCCGGGTCATCATCACAATGGTATTGGTCCGCTGCTCCCACACCATCCTCCAGAAATCACTGAGTGTCTCGGGCAGGGGACCCTGGGTGGCGATGTAAGCGTTCTGCTTCCGATAGCCGTCAATGTAATTTGCATTGATGTAGTCGCTGCCTGGCACACCTACAAGTCAAAGCATGTGCCCCACATTACATTACAGGCTGTCTAACAAATGTCAGACATTCCATTTTAAAAACTTCCGGTATACAGGTAAAGGGTTGTTACATGAGGAGTCCACAGAGTTACAAAACTGTGTATACTTGCCATCGATGGAGGTGAGGATGACCCGGGAATGGTCGTATGAAATCACATTTGCATAGCGGTTCTTTGGTTTGTTGACCTCCAGATTCGAATTCTCCCAGGTGAACTGCTGTCCAGGGTCTATGGACTGAAACGAGAAGACAACAGTTCAGATGTGAGCTATTGTCTGCTTCAAGTCAATTCCATTATTTCAATGCTAGGATTTTATTATTATCATTTGAAGTTACTGATCAACATCATGACACTGCTGAGTGACAAACATCAATTTTAAGCTCCATTCACAGCCCTGCATCAATAGGTCACATTCTTTCCCGTTTCTGCATTATCTCAAATCTTTAAAAAAAATCTAAGCACTTGCAAAAGCCTACTTACAATGCAATGGCTTATAGATTCTTTCAAGAACCAATATTAACAATAATACGACTTGCTCTTCCGCTACTTCCACTTTTCAAACAAAAGCCCTGGGTTTTTAATATACGATATAATGCGAAGTGAAAAAATTGTGAAGATCCATTTGCTAACCTAATTGTACACTTCAAGGCAGAATGCACAATTTAGATGTTTTGCCACATGGCTGGATCCTTAACTCCCTCAAGCAAAGCCATACCCTTCTTCATGCACAAATGCCGGAGAATTAGCACTAGCTGTCTGACTAGTTTAGAGGTCACCCTAATGACAATGTTATGCACTTTCTGAAAAGTGGTACGCTCAACATGGGGTCTGCTTCTGAACTAAAATGAACATTTGTTTAAGTTAAAGTAAAAAAATAACACCCTAGTTATATAAGCAGCTTGTTGGCAATAAAGTACACATAGTAAAACTGTACTGCACAATTAGCAACCACTTAGGTTAGCAAAACAAATGGACATTGTGAAATTAGATTGGGTTTCTTAAAAAAAAAAAAAAAAAAAAAAAAACAGTCCTGGCCCTTAATTCCAAAAAGCAAGGTGAAAAATATGCCCAACAGTAGCAACAGTTTACAAGATTTGCATTGGCCCTGGTCTGATGCACGGACCTGCTGGAAATAGTGATTTGAATTGTATTTAGAGACCACTTACAAATCACTGACAGAGTGTGGCTGTTTGATTACTTTTATTTATAAATGTTAAGGAAAGAAAAATGGTAACAGATGCTGAAAATAAAGCTGAAAGCTCTCTGATGCTTTACAGGACTATGACTAAGAGCCCTGACTGAGAGCAGTTCATTTAGAAGGGATGGGACTTATTTCACTACCACAGGGACATCAAAAGAACCTTCAAATAACTCCATGCTGAGACCTAATCTATAAAAGCATGTTCAGACAGACTTCTAACCGTTTCTGAAATGAAAGGAAAGGCCAGCACTTCAAGGTAAGTTCAGTCTATCTGGTGAAAATAATAACAGGATATATGTGTGTGTGTGTGTGTATATATATATATATATATATATATATATATATATATATATATATATATATATATATATATATATATATACACATACACACACACACAGACACACATACACACAACATTGTCAGTTCAATGAAGGTGTCCTACTTTATCATGAAAATGAGCCAATTCACCTTAAAGCAACCCTACTTAAGACTATAGAAGCCGTCCACCTTCTTTGCTTGTCTGTCCTCTCTCACTTTTCAATTTGTTTAATGGACACTGAAGAATGACTCTTATTATCTGAAATTACACTATTTAACCAAAAAGTCAGTGCTCCCTGCATTGTACTGCATTGATAACAAAAAGCTGCTCACAATTTTAGTGACAATTTCACAGGTTCAGTAACCTTAGTTTTTTGTTGTTTAATTAGCATTTCCCATCCTAGTTTAAGAGTCAGGAGCGACAGTTACGACACTGTGTTACTTAGGGGCAAATGGGAACCGAAGCTATGCTACATTATAACTCGTTCTGCAGAATAAAGGGCTGTCTTATAAAGGAGAAACACTATTTACTCTTCAAACCCACAGCCAGCCAACTCAGATTGGCACACTCAGGATGACCTTAGCCACCCCCTGTATCAAGCAGTTCCCCTTCGTTTGAGATCACATGTTCACTGTTACTTCTTATTTAAAAGAGCCTTTATACACCAGCCTAACGTGAGCCATGAGTGTCCCCTCAAACAGTTTAACCTTCACTCACACCCTGTGCAATGACCACTTTGATTGCCATGACCTTATTGGACGATATGGGAAATTCAGTCTATTACTGCCTCAGAGTGAACACCTAATGCTAGCGCTGTTCTCCCACAGATGCAATGATTCACTGAAGGGTACTGGCTTGTGTCGGAATGATGTGAAAAGGGATTCAAACTTTCTATAAACACCTTAAGAACATAAGAAAGTTTACAAACGAGAGGAGGCCATTCGGCCCATCTTGCTCGTTTGGTTGTTAGTAGCTTATTGATCCTAAAATCTCATCAAGCAGCTTCTTGAAGGATCCCAGGGTGTCAGCTTCAACAACATTACTGGGGAGTTGATTCAAGACCCTCACAATTCTCTGTGTAAAAAAGTGCTTCCTATTTTCTGTTCTGAATGCCCCTTTGTCTAATCTCCATTTGTGACCCCTGGTCCTTGTTTCTTTTTTCAGGCTGAAAAAGTCCCTTGGGTCGACACAGTCAATACCTTTTAGAATTTTGAATGCTTGAATTAGGTCGCCACGTAGTCTTCTTTGTTCAAGACTGAACAGATTCAATTCTTTTAGCCTGTCTGCATATGACATGCCTTTTAAGCCCGGAATAATTCTGGTCGCTCTTCTTTGCACTCTTTCTAGAGCAGCAATATCTTTTTTATAGCGAGGTGACCAGAACTGCACACAATATTCAAGATGAGGTCTTACTAGTGCATTGTACAGTTTTAACATTACTTCCCTTGATTTAAATTCAACACTTTTCACAATGTATCCGAGCATCTTGTTAGCCTTTTTTATAGCTTCCCCACATTGTCTAGATGAAGACATTTCTGAGTCAACAAAAACTCCTAGGTCTTTTTCATAGATTCCTTCTCCAATTTCAGTATCTCCCATATGATATTTATAATGTACATTTTTATTTCCTGCGTGCAGTACCTTACACTTTTCTCTATTAAATGTCATTTGTCATGTGTCTGCCCAGTTCTGAATCTTGTCTAGATCATTTTGAATGACCTTTGCTGCTGCAACAGTGTTTGCCACTCCTCCTACTTTTGTGTCGTCTGCAAATTTAACAAGTTTGCTTACTATACCAGAATCTAAATCATTAATGTAGATTAGGAATAGCAGAGGACCTAATACTGATCCCTGTGGTACACCACTGGTTACCACACTCCATTCTGAGGTTTTTCCTCTAATCAGTACTTTCTGTTTTCTACATGTTAACCACTCCCTAATCCATGTACATGTGTTTCCTTGAATCCCTACTGCGTTCAGTTTGAGAATTAATCTTTTGTGTGGGACTTTGTCAAAAGCTTTCTGGAAATCTAAATAAACCATGTCATATGCTTTGCAATTATCCATTATCGATGTTGCATCCTCAAAAAAATCAAGCACGTTAGTTAGACACGATCTCCCTTTCCTAAAACCATGTTGACTGTCTCCCAGGACCCTGTTACCATATAGGTAATTTTCCATTTTGGATCTTATTATAGTTTCCATAAGTTTGCATATAATAGAAGTCAGGCTTACTGGTCTGTAGTTACCTGGTTCAGTTTTGTTTCCCTTTTTGTGGATCGGTATTACGTTTGCAATTTTCCAGTCTGTCGGTACCACCCCTGTGTCAAGAGACTGCTGCATGATCTTGGTTAGCGGTTTGTAAATTACTTCTTTCATTTCTTTGAGTACTACTGGGAGGATCTCATCCGGCCCAGGGGATTTGTTTATTTTAAGAGCTCCTAGTCCCTTTAACACTTCTGCCTCAGTTATGCTAAGGTTATTTAAAACTGGATAGGAACTGGATGACATGTGGGGCATGTTGTCAGTATCTTCCTTTGTAAAAACTTGTGAAAAGTAATCATTTAATATATTTGCTATTTTTTTCTTCATCTACGATTTTGCCATTTGTATCTCTTAAACATTTAATCTCCTCTTTGAATGTTCTCTTGCTGTTGTAATATTGGAAAAACATTTTGGAATTGGTTTTAGCTCCCTTAGCAATGTTCATTTCTATTTCTCTCTTGGCGTTTCTAACTTCCTTTTTGACTTGTGTTTGCAGTTCTGTGTACTCTTTCTGCGTACTTTCTTTTTGGTCCTTTTTTAATGCTCTGTAAAGTGCCTTTTTTCTCTGAATATTTTTTTTAATTAATCTATTAAAACCATTTTGGCAATTTAGTTTTACATTTAGATTTGTCTACTTTAGGGATGTAATTGTTTTGCGCCTCTAGTACTACATTTTTGAAGAACAACCATCCTTCTTCTGTGGGTGTTTTCTCTATTTTACTCCAGTCTACTTCTGTTAGTCTCTGTTTCATACCTTCGTAGTTTGCTTTTCTAAAATTGTAAACCTTAGCTTTAGTCATTACTTTTGGGGTTTTAAAAAACACTTCAAATGAGACCATGTTGTGGTCTGAGTTTGCCAGTGGTTCTCTGACCTCTGTTTTAGTTATTCTATCTTCGTTATTTGAAAAGACTAAATCAAGGCATGCCTCCCCTCTAGTCGGTGCCTTGACAAATTGTTAGGAAGCAGTCATTTGTCATTTCCACCATTTCAATTTCATCCTTCGTGCTACCCACCGGGTTTTCCCATTTTATTTGGGGGAAGTTGAAATTCCCCATTAGTATGGCTTCTCCTTTGCTACACGCATTTCTAATGTCATTGTTTAACAGACTATTGTGCTCACCGTCTGAATCTGGCTGTCTATAGCATGCTCCTATTATTATGCCCTTTGAATTTTTGTCCGTTATTCTGACCCATATTGATTCGATTTTATTTTCTTTGTCCAGGTTTAACACCTGGGCTTCAAGACTGTTTCTTATGTATAGCGCTACCCCTCCTCCTCTTCTGTCCTGCCTGTCTTTCCTACACATTGTATACCCACAAATATTATATTCGTCCCCATTACCTTACCAGTATATTACAGATAAATGTTGCCAGTAAAATGTCTAAATGTATGTATGATAAGAATTTGAATTGATTTTTTTTTTTTTTTTTTTTGGTTACAGAATTTTACTAAAGCTTTTTTAAAAGCACTATATAATAATAATAATAATAATAATAATAATAATAATAATAATAATAATCTGCAGTGTGTTATTTTAAAAGGACAGGTGTCGTCATTTTTAGGGTAGCCAGCTTTCTTGCCTTGGCTCAGAAGCAAGTTAATACTCTTCAATAGTGTGTAAAATGCAATTGCAATATGGCCGCTCAGCAAACAGCAATACTGTGACTGTGCTCACAAGAATCTGAAACCATCACAGGAGTTCTCCATGGTCCTGAAATGTTCAAAACCCCCCTTAAACATTGCTGGACAGGGTACTTAAAAATCGACAAGCAGAAAACAGGGACACTAGCAAAATGTTGCCAATTCTCCACTGACATGTAGCAAATTTGAACAAAGTTTCTTTCTCGAAGGTGATCAACTTGCTGCTCTAAATACTGCTTTGCTTTAGTCCAGGTGTTTTCCCTTGTTCCAGCAATACCAGATCATAAAAACTAGGCTTCCAATACATACACACTGAATAGTAACATTTAACAAGTCAGTATGCAATCATCATCTACCCCAAACCTAAAAGGTTCTTTTTTTTGACTGCCGACCAGTTTAATCTGAAACCGTTCAATTTCTGCTGTAACCCTGCAATCCTTTACTCCAGCAGTGTTGCTACCCCTATGATTATACCTGGAATGAGAAGATTTGCCTGGGCATATACCTGATCACAGAACAGACTGATGCCTTGTGTTTGTCCCATTTAAACCTAAGCCAACCACTCTTGACTGATCTCACCAGCCTGATTAAATCTCTTCATCCTGGAAGCCAAGCGCTCAGCTCCTTGTGGAAATGAATAGAAGGATCAATGAGAGCTGACAGGTAGTCTCTAGGAGTGTCTAGATGACATTGTTTGCTGTGTTACTTATTGAGAGGCCTGCAAGATGTTACACCAAACTCAACAATAAGACAACCAACGTACAGTGTTACAATTATCAATGTACAACAGTGTTACAATGACCAATGTCCAGTATTAACAAACCACACTTCTCAGTGGCTTGGGTGCCAGTACATACAGCTAACATTCAAAGACTGGTATTTTGATCCTGGATGAGACCAGAAAGATTACCTCTCATATTTGTATCGCACACATCACCATCCTTTGTTATATAACAAAATTAAACTAATACATACTACTACTGTTACAATTCTAGACCTATACTGGGGCATAACTATTGTGTTTAACAAATTCTATTTTGTCAATTAGCTCATGAACAAAACAGCCATGATATCAAGTAGGTTTATCTGGGTGGTCCAGAAGCATTAAATATGTAATAAAGAGCACATTTTTTAAATATCTACCTGTCTCAGTGGAGTGGCAACAAGACAAAATCAGGAGACATAATCCACAATCTAACACCTGACTCTAATCACTCTCTAATGAAATGCATTATTCACATGATTAAAGGCTTCATTTTAAAGGAAAATATACATTTTATTACAATAATTAACTTAAAATTAAAAGACTTGGTACAACTTTCTATTGTAACTATGCAAGGCTCATCATAGTGTGATTCAGATGATAGTTAACAGCATTGTTTTGGGACCCATGAGCTTTAAAGTTCAATATAGAACCTAATACTAGCTTTATTATACAAAAACTTACACTAGTACAGTGGAACATCGCATATCCCACCGTCACATAACCGCCATGATCAATTTACTGCCTCGCTAAATAAATAGTTAATATTACAAGTACGCTACGAGATGGCAGCAAATGCAGCTTCCACGATGGAAACAGAAAGAAAGCGTTGCAGCAATCAGCCTTTTGGTGTGTTCCCCTTTAAGAGAGGCAGACTGTGTGCGTATGTCAGTCAGCTGCGTGTAGCAGAGACGTTTCATACACAAGCTTCATAAACGCAATGCTTACCGGCCGTTTCTTTAAAATAGCAGAAGCAATATTCAAACAGAGCTGCTTAACAGCTTTTGGCAATATAAAACATATCTGGCTACCTCCCAGTCCACAGGGGGTCAGATATTGTACTGTAATGTAAATACTGGCTGAGAATTACAAAATGTTCTAATCAGGAGTTTCAACGGGCTTGAAACCAGGAGGTCTCCGGTTCAAACCCCAGCTCAGCCACTGTCTTTGTGTGACCCTGAGCAAGTCACTTAACCTCCTTGTGCTCCGTCTTTCGGTTGAGACGTTGTTCTAAGTAACTCTGCAGCTGATGCGTAGTTCACACACCCTAGTCTTGTATCTTGTAAAGCACTTTGTGATGGTGGTCCGCTATGAAAGGCGCTATATAAAGATTATTATTATTATTATTATTATTAAAGTGCCTCGAATCAATGCCTGGCAGAGCTTCAGTCTCATTATTCCTATTACCAAAAAGCAATAGCAATTTATAAATTAGAGCAGGCAAATTTAATTCAGCTTCTTCAGTCCCTGTCTTCAGTGGGAGTGGCTTTATGTCAAATGATAGAAGGCTCTATTAACCGAGATACATAAAACCTGTGAGCGCTCACCACCGATTTATAATTAAACACAATTTTTAAAGATATTGTAACAAAACTCTTAATAGAGACATGATAGAGTTCTAATTTCAAGTGCTGCCAATCGGACAGTATTTCAAGCTGATAAACAAAAAGCCGAGAGAATGCAGAGACTGCCCCCCTCCTTTATGGTAAATTCAGATTTCAGATTGCAATTACAGTGAGGGGTTTTAATCGTATTCTAACAATGAACACTCATGGAAGGACAATGTGGTACTTAGCATGCTGTCCTTAATTAAACTTGCACATAATGTATACAGTGTCTTTTATTCACAGAATCTCAAAGCACTTACAAAATAAAAATGTTATACAAACTCCACAACTCCAAACACAAAATTAGAGCTACAAGCGTCATGTAAAAGTCACTGTTTCCTACATTCCTAATATCTACATGTACAAATTTAAGTGTGAAATATGAATCTGCAAACAGTCAGGTTCTG
This sequence comes from Polyodon spathula, assembly GCF_017654505.1. Classification (NCBI taxonomy): domain Eukaryota; kingdom Metazoa; phylum Chordata; class Actinopteri; order Acipenseriformes; family Polyodontidae; genus Polyodon; species Polyodon spathula. Next base: position 6,073,812 of record NC_054547.1, on the reverse strand, counting down.
CTAATATTCTCAATAAAGTGTGCTCATGAATGTCCTAGCATCACAACTGATAAAGCAATCCTGTAGGTATATGTAAAAACATGTAACATAAATATAATGATGATGCACACCACTGGAGCTTAAACTGTTAAAAAGAAAGATTTAGGATTGTATTCTTAATCCCTGATGTGAGCCTTATCCCTTCTGAAGTGCTCCACTCTAAATGTAAATGTGGTCTTTATCCCTGGTGTTGGGCTTAATAACCAATAATCCTTTTTTTTTTTTTTTTTTTTTTTTTGTTAAATATTGCAAAATAATTTGGTTTGGGAAAAAGCAATTCCTACATATTTAAGAAAGACCATGTTATAAACCCTAAAACACTGCTCTGTAAGACTGCAAATCTAACATGGAAAACATCCCAGAGGTCTAACTATCTTACTTCCTGTCTTACTCGTCACATGCCCAGTTTATTATAAACACATACATATGTAAAGGATGAACAGAGGACAGGTTTGCCTAAACGTTGTTTGCATTATCTAGAGGTTTCAGTGAAGGGGTGTGAAAACACACACACTGATGCTCTTTCAAGTGCGTTTTTGTTCAGGTGTCAATGCGACTCGCAACTCTGAAAAATGGCTGAAGTAGAAAATCTCTCACAGCAAATCAGTAATAACTAAGGCTGTATTTTTCTTTTTTTCACAGTCATCACAATTGTCAAATGTACCCATTGCCATGTGATATATGGAGCCCCGATAAATTCCCATACGGCAAATGTTTGTCTTATAACCTGTTACACTGCATTTAGGAACCTGGCAGTCTGTTCAGTTTGCTTCCGGTAAATGATTGAACACACACTGCACAGAGCTGCATGATTTCTATCAAACTACTTTAAAGCACATTAGAAAATCCCATCTCTCTCAAAAGCACAAAAGACCAATGATTGCTGTGAAACAGAAAAAAATGCAGAGGCACTCAGCAAGCAGTGTTTCAGTTGAATATTTGTCCTTCTAGTCAAACTGATGAATACAGAGTCTCATTATTTCAAACATTTCCAAGCACCTTACTGCTGGGGGAGGTTTTAAATTAAGAGCACCTTAAACATGAAAATGCAGTCCTGGAAGAATTACTTTCCTGAGCATTCATTTAGTGACAGCAAGCAATCCTGCTAACTTTGCACAGATGCACGGAAAATAATGTGGGCAGCTCAAAAGAGATCATTAGAAGAAGCAGCCTGGCAGATGCTACTGTGGATTTATGCTTCACAGATTGCTCTGCCTATTGTTCTCCTCATGCATTTATTCTAATTTTCTTTCTGCCTCATTTTTTTTGTAGTTTTGTTTGCTTTATTAGGAACCTCACACTCATCATTTGGGAAAGGAAAACTCACCTGTCGTGTTTATCATTGATTAGCTTCTCCAGGCAAAACAAAAATGTGTTTGCTAAACAACAATTCTTAAAGTTTTGAAGGTTCCAACAAGCAGTATTGGAGACATTATAAGCATCTGTTGTTTGTTCTTGTATTGAGTGGATCAACCACAGATACTTACTATACCTTTCACACACAGCTTGCTTTACTATCTTCAATGAATACAGTATTGGAGACACTGCAAGAGGTTGAGTGGTGACTTAAAACAATCCAGTGAAGCAGCCCTTACCTCGTACTCCTGGGAGAATCGCAACCCATCGTTGGCCTTCAGCCTCTCAATGTGATCCGCAAGCTCTGTGACAGAGATGGGAGGGTGCTCTCTCATGCCTAGTCACGGTAGAGAAACAGGAAACAAAACAGAGGAAGGACGACAGTGAGACATGGGAGAGCAGGCAAAAAGAAAACCAAAATTAAACGGATTATATATATATATATAATATATATATATATATATATATATATATATATATATATATATATATATATAGACAGGACACACATACATTAAAATGATGCTGCCAAAGCAATGCATGTTGGTGGAAAGTGCACAGCTCAGCAATGCATGTAAGAGGTTTAATCAGGCTGCAAAAAACGTTGAAGTGACATGCTGCACAGGAAGTGAGGCTGGTGGACGTCCGTATGCAATGAGTATGAGCGACTGGGCATGCTCTCTTTGTTAAAGTCATCGCTCCCATGACAGCATGTTATGATATAGATGTGCTCATTTATTTCTTTTAAAAAGACGGTAAGGAAGTAAACAACAACAAAATACACACTCCTGTTGAATTTAACAAGACTGCCTGTGGCCACTCTCAGGCTGGTTGCCAAAACTGTTTTAAAAAAAAAAATATATATATATATATATATATATATATATATATATATATATATATATATATATATATACACACATATTTTTTTTTTTTTTTTTTAACCAAGCCATTGTCACATACAACCAAAATTCATAAACCTGTAAATTGAAAACCATGTCTTAAATAGTGTCTCTGTTTTGAGACTTTTGCTCTCATACACAGTATGAGCAACAGATTCAAAGGTATTCAGTACAAAGTAGCAAACAGTATGTTGGGTTAATGGAGACAGGCCTTGATTGCCAGAGGAGTATATTAACACTAGAACCACCAACGGCAGTCATTTTGATGGTGTGAGGGTTTTCAAATTTAAATTACTCTGCATGTCTGAAAGTTATGTGGATATTTGTTTATGACTTTTCCTAAATACATGTATTAAATACCCTGATGGCATTTGAAAGGCAGGATCACGAAAATCGAGACCTTATAATCCCGCCCACCTAGAACCGCCAAGGCTGTCACTTGACTGCTTTTTACAATACATGTTTTTATTTTATTTATATATAGAAGCCTGTTGTTATCTCTATTCGGCCTGACATCCATCAATTCCTTCGTTTTGTACAAGGAATGCACTGGGGAAAATATCAGGAGAGATTTCATCTTGAAGCTAACCACAGCACTTCGGCAGAAACATTCAGATCAGAAAACTGCAAAGCAGCTACAGCTCAGCATGGATTCTGTGCTGCACCGAGTAACACACACAAGAGAAAACACATTTTACTTTTTCATTAATTTTAAATTAAAAACTAGTTTGTTTTTTACAGTTTTGTAGGTACATACATACCTGTTTACACACTAGTTTCTTTTGAAATGTTTATTTGATTTTTTGAAGTAGTGCTTTACATGTGGTAAGTTAGAAAATAAACCCTTTCATGTTTAACTGTTCATTGAAAAGTTGTATTTGATAGTTTCTTTCATTTTAATATTGACGTTGTTTAAAATGTAACCGTCAAAAAGACCGCCGGTGTTGTTTTAGGTAAGAGTATAACCGTGGCGGTTCTAGTGTTAATTGCATGCTGGTACTGAACATTTCTGGTTTGTAGATGGTCACTAAACAGTAAACAAAACCGTTCTCAACTAAATCTGCATCTTTAAGCCTACTGCTGATGGTGAACCAAACTTTTAAATATTGAAAAACAATTGCCATAAACAGATTTTTTGGAATCCTCCGATTTCACACCCAATTGTATTCTTAGACCAGTAGTGGGTAATAAATACCTGGAGTGCAGTGGCCATTGTTACAAAAAAATGTTAACAATTTTAAACCCCCGATGAGGATCCACTGTAAACACATATTCCATTTAAACAGATTGTGAAACTGCCCTTGAGGACTGGTGTTGCCCATACCAGTGTTACACAAACAGCAGTCTTGTATCACTGAGCCCCAGCTAGTCATACCCTGATATGTCTATTGAACGGTTCCTTTAAAGAACTTTAGCGTTTTTAAATGTTTTATTCAAACAGTTATGTAAGCCAGCCTGCGAAGAGGAAATGAGTGAAGAAAATAAAATAAAATTGGGTCCATTAATTATGTTTGACACCAAAATTACAGCGACTGTAAACTGCTTTGAGTGAAAATGACCTTCATGATACACAGTAAGGAAATAATATAGAGAGGGAGGGTGAGAGAGCGACAGATAGAGATAATAAATACACACAGGAGAAATAAAAACTAACTTGAAATGTTCGGGCAACAGGGGGCACTTGGACCTGTGGAGAAAAGATTTGGGCAGGAAAAAAAATAATTGAGTTGACTTCATCATTGTTATTATTATTACTACTACTATGACTACTACTACCATATTAAAAAAAAATACAACAAAACGAGAAGCTTACAAGAGGTTGAGAAAGAAATGAATATGCAAGAAAAGAAGTGGAGAAAGTAGACATCTATCCCTACCCAGATGTAGTAAAAAGGGAAGACTGCATGAATAAAATGATCTGAACCACTCTCTTCCTCCTCACAGATGGATGGGGTGTAGCATTTACACAGTAGCTAGCCATGGCTTGGTTCTGGTGTGTATCACACCCCTCTGCACCACTATAACAGCGTTCCAGAAACGTAACCAATAAACCTACTGGACACGCAAATTTACAGCACTGGCAAGCAATGCCTTGTATTGAGCCATTCCTCTGGAACACACAAATGATACCTTAGTATCTACCCCTTGTGCGTGCATGTATGTGTGTGTGTGTGTGTGTGTGTGTGTGTGTGTGTGTGTGTGTGTGTGTGTATATATATATATATATATATATATATATATATATATATATATATATATATATATATATAATTGCATCATGTACTGCATTATTTCACTTGAATTAAAAACAGTAGTTCTTCTCAAGGCAATGAAACATCCTTAAACACTGAGTTTTCCTAAATAGTTAATATGTGAGCTCTAGTCTTTGTCTATGGAGAGGGAAACGTGCAGGTTCATCTGGTGAACGCGCTACACGACAAGGGCCTGAGCACAGCGAGAAAAAAAAAAAATACTGCAAAAGCCTCTCCAGTGGATCAGTCTCTTTAAATCCTTTTCGAAGTTCAAAAGGACGAAATGACGATTTTAATAAATGAATATCTTTAATTAACTTTGTTCATTTCAGTTGTGTCGAGGGGGGGGTCCCCCCCCCCGAGTACGACCTTTACATTTCATCTAAAAGTTCTGCCGTTTCCTATTTTTAACATTGAAATAACTTTCCCTTGAAATGTGTACACTTCTCTGTGTAAAACTCATTAAAAGAACTGAACCAGACCATTTACTACAGAAGCCCAATGGGCATTCTCTAGTCCATATGTCAAATCCTCTTTTTTTTTTTTTTTTTTTTTTTAACCAAGCAGCAACATGTGTCAAATATTAGTTGTAGTGGTTTAGCTAACATAAACCAAGCCCCAGAATTAGGTGTAAAATACTTCTGTTCTGTCCATGCTGAAAGGTCCTGGAAGACAGTGTTTGTGTGTCAGGTGGCTGACTCCAGTGGCACAGGATGTCTGTTCTCTCATTCTTTGCTGACAGGATGATTACTAAAACAGGGAATACCTGGAATGGCACACTGATGTTCTGATAACAGACAGTAAAATTACCCCTCAGTACGTTTCAGCAGCAGATCATTCATTTGGCTCATTCTCAGCAGTCAAATATAAACCGGATACATAATTACAGGGGAATTTTATTACAAAACAATTTATTTTTTTTTATAAAGGAAATAAATATATGTGTGCTCACTTAACCCAAGTCCCCCTTCAAAAAAATCTGTTTTGAATCCAGCCAGTATATCATCAGAAAAGGCCTTTTAATGGCTGTATTAAAATGGATAATATATAATGCACAGTGCTGCATTTCCTTCTTTGTTTATCCCTTGTTTTATGCCAGCTGTTAAAGCAGATGGACCACTCTGCTTATAAACATGGAAAACTGTCAATACAATTTAACATCCCAGGCTTAAATACTTTTACATGTGAAAAAATCATTAGGAAATCTGACAGAATTGTGGATGGTGGTGGTGGGACAGGAAAGGGTCTTACCTGGAGTCTGGTAATTGAGGCGTCGCATCTCTACAGGGTCTGTAGAGTGGGCCAGGAGAGAGTCCTTAACTCCACCAGAGTGGTCATCTTTTGCCGATGGGGAGGCACGTTTTCTATTAAAAAAAACACAAAGACACATCTAAGCGCTGCGGCCAGAAGATTCATGGTTACTCATGTTAACAATCTGTTGAACACATATGGAACGCTTGTGCCCTGTTCACAAAGCTTTAGTTATTTAGTTTTAGCAGCCTGTTAGGGTTAATAAGAAAGGTGTTGAAAAAGAGCAACAGTCTCGAAAAGTTTATTTGTCAAAACTGAGTTGAAGCTTTGTGAATAGGAGGCTAGAAGACGCATCCTCAGAAACGTGCTCCTGCCAATCTGTCATTTTTTGCACTGCAGATCCACAGTGAAGTCAATAAACCTATAGTGCTGGAGGACAACATAGATCTGAATGGCTGCACTCCACACCTGCAGGCACCCGATCAGCTACAGGGGTCGCTGGTGCGCTGTGAACCGCGGATTGCCATGCCGACCTAATCACTCCCTACCCAGGCGGTGTTCGGCAAATTGCGTGCTGCCCATCAAATGTGGCGACTCAGGTTTAAAGCACTGCCTTGTTAGATATTTAATTTTGGATTGTGATTGAAGGAAAACAAGCAGACAGTATGATTATTGGATCAGCTGGTTGATACAACACAGGCTAATTACAATGTTTCTGCACCTGTATTTCTGAACGTGTTTTCACCAGGTAGCTACATATTTTCCCTCTGCTCTGTGTCTGCATGCTAATTGAAACAGGAAGACATCTGTCAGGACTACTGAGATGGAGATTTGTGATGCAAGAAAGGATCAGCTTTCACAATCCATCAACAGTGTTCTGCATGCATTAAACACCCCAGCAGCTATTCTCAACAGAAAAACGTGCATGCTTACAGGCTACCCTCACCCTTTCTATAGCTAGAATTGTAATTTACATCAATAAACTATTTATCGACTAAAGCAGATCCAGTATTTGCTCTAAGGTCCTAGCACGGACAAACCTATTTAGAAATAAACACCCAGGCTCAGATGGCAACCTTGCATAGATTTTTAGAAAATAGCTCTAATTCAAAACAAAGTTGACTCTATAAGGATTATGCATGAACAGACCCAGAGAATTAAATCCTGTAGGTAAGAGACACACATAGGAAGAGATCTCAAGACCCCCTTTGTTTCTAATGGGTAATTTAAACTGGGGTCTACGGAAAGAAAAGCTTAAAAGACCATTGAGAAATGTTCAGATATCACTCCTTAAACTCAACGGACCAGGCTGTTTCACTGAATTTATATATTTTTTAGTTAGAAAAGACGAAACAAGCACAAGAGAGATAATAAAACACCTACCTTTCCTGTTTGCTGTGTCCACCAGAAGGCAGGGATAAAGATAAAGACAGACGATTAAATTACTGTCTGTCTCATCTACAGATGCCACCATGCACCTGCCTTTCAAGGAGCTTTTCAGGAGAAATGGCACCTGACATACAAGCTATTTACTAGCAATGCATTGTGGTTTACTCAGATGTCTGCCTTGACATTTAGAAAATGAGTTTTGCGGAGATAGAGATAGAGATATAATCCCCCTTGCTGTCTGGTGATCTTTTACTAGGTTTCTACTCCCTTTGACAAGAGAAAAAGCATTGGCTAGGGGCTGGGATGGGATGAGAGTGGTACTTATGTCCAGAGTTTGTGGATTACTTCCTCGAATGTAAGAACTGAGTCAATGCCACTGCGAGTAATATATTACAGTATTTTAACCATTGCGCTGTAGATTGATTGGAGTTGCAGACGAGAAGCTTGGGGATGGAAGTGTGCCATTAACAAATATAAGATGACACACGATTACACATATACAATATAAATGAGTGGTTTTAACTTCAGGGGACAATGGTACTTCAGTCCTGTTGATTTTTGTTTCCTATTTTGCCTCACATAAAAAATTATCTGGGAAACAGTCTGACAGCTGAAAGTGTTAAAAAGTGGATACATCATTAAGTGAATGAGGTGTTCACGTATACTAGTGGCTGGGTACAGCAATAACCTTGGCTTCCATGAAACACTTTAAAAATAATTTACAGCACAGAAACAAAGGAAACAGGGCCGCTTTCTTTAACTGCTCTGCAGTTATCAATCCAAGCTGCTTTAGCGATTAAATGGTACTGTTTCCCATAGGCTGGCAGTCAGCAGTTTAATATTACTACCCTTAAGAAACAGCAAAAACAAACAAAAAAAACAAAAAAATGAAAACAATTGTTAACCGGGGAACTACACTCAAGGGCTGTCTGAACCTGACACACACTTTACTTCATATACAGCAAAGCTATGCATTGGTTTACCCTGGTAGAATATAGTAAACTATGGAATAATACTATGACTTGGGGAAAAGTATAATAAGTGGAGGCAGAAATCATACAAGCCGCGCACTGGAGAAAACTATTCTCTAATAATTCTCACATGCAGTAGGTATCCCCTTGTTTATCCTACTTTCCTACATCATAAAACTCCAGAATGGGGGCAGGTGTACAACTAGGTTTGAGTGCAACAGATACAAGACTCCTCTTGCTCTGCAGTGTAACATGTTTCAGGAGAAGTGCTTAGTCAATTACACTGGAGCTTAGTTAGACTTAACCAGAAGACCTCAAGCGTAAAAGTAACAAATTCATCTCACAGTAAAGCTCAGAAAAGATGTACCTGCTACGCAATGAGTCTTATCTGCTCCCATGACACTGGCTAACAGTGGACTGGCTCTCCACAATGCCTCCCTCACAAGAAGCTGTATAGCAGACAGTGTAGGAATTGACGGTTGTGCCCTGTCACCCTCACCTCTTAAACAGCAGGATTGCGATAACAATGATGATGATCAGAATGACTGCAAGGACCGGTCCCATCACCCACAGCATCTCAGGATCCTCTTGCTGCTTGGCCATGTCAGGAGACACCTTGACCTGGATCGGGTCTGAGTATGGGCTCGCTGCGTACGTCTTCTAGAGGGGCAGAGAAACCCCAGAGTCAGAGAGAGAACAAGAGTTCAAACAAAGAGAAGGAATCTGGCACTAGAATGGACTGAGAATAACACAATTCATTAAAGGAGGAATTGACACAAAGACAAATCAAATAAAGATAAGAGGCCATCTCAAGACCATTAAGAGACCAAATTAGATGATAAGGACACATCTGGAGGTAAAGGAGAAAGTGAGATTGTATTTTTGTTATTTTAGTCTAGATTCGGTTGCATACACTAGACAGAGGTGGCAACTGATTGGTGAAAAATCAAGTGACAACAGTAAAGCAGGTAGGGTAATGGCACTGTAATCCAAAAGTTGGCTAACAAGAAATATAAAAATACACCTCAACAGTGCTAATTATTTTCAAATAAACTGGAACCTTTATCATTGAATAAACCACCTTTAAAAATCGCCCCAGTACCTAAAATGGTAATGTAGCTTGTTTAACAGAGGGAAGCAGCTCTAGGCTTTTGATGAGCAGAATACAATCTGTTTGCACTCTCTCTCTCTACCCCCTCTCTCCCATTACTTTAAATTACCACAGTGTTTATAAACCCAGAAATCTATCATCCAATTTAATATTTCTAAGTTTATTTTCCAGCCCCAGGAGCCCAATAGAGCAACTTTTTTCCATATTTTTTTTTGTCTGACTGAAATGCTAATGGCTTGGGTAGTATAGCCTGCCATGAAATATTAGTGTATTAGCCTGTGGCTCAATGATTGCTCTTTTTTTGTTGTGAGGTAAATCAGGTATGATTAATTTTCCAGTACCGTTCACTAAACCCCCCAAGTGAACCCTACCAGCTGAAATACACAGTGACTGGATTGCTGAAAGAGCTCAGAGCTCATAACTGTTCAAGCCAGGCTATTGGTGTAATATGACTACCAGGTACATAGACAAGCTTAGGAGAAGGTGACTTTTTATATGAGGCTTTGCTCATACATACTGAACAAGTAAGTCTGATTTAATGGCAAGGCTTAAAGGAACTGGCTCCTTCAGAATCAGCTGTGAAAAGCTACACATTTGTTTGTTTATGTGGATAATTACAGACACCGTTCCTTTACAAATACAGGGTTGTGTGCCTGCCAAGTGCACTCAGTTGCTTTTATGTGCAAAAAAATATAAAAAATGTCTACGAGTAGTACAGTATGCCCCTAAAGGTTCATACTTAGGGTTGAATGCAAACGGCTTTGATATGTGCATTCGAATGGAGGGAGGTATGTGTAAGCTACTGGGATGATTAGGTAAGCATATGCATCACACTCACTGTATTTTTATCCTCCAAGGCTGCCAGAACAAAGCACAGGTACTTCTGTTCCCCAGACAGGAGCTTGTTGTAGAAGCCGTTGTAGTACTTCTCATCTCCCAGCGTGAAGGTGGCGGGAAGAGAGTCCAGTTTAGCAGCAATGTAAGGTTTCAGCACCTCTGTCTGACGTCTATGTCGCTGCAGGTTCTCACTTGCCTCCAGCAGCTGCAAAAACCCACACCAGAGTGAAATGAATCAAAAGTGCGACTGGTTCAAGTAGTGAAGGAAATATCAGCTGCTGTACAGTACTTTGCTACTGAAGTTCAGATTGTAAGGACGAATGAACAACACCCACGGAGAGCAGCTACTGTACACTCATTGCTAAGAGACAACCGGAGCATTCCTTTGTAAGTTTGTATGAACAGAAAGTCTTACATTATCCAGTTCCAATTCATCCGGATTCTCCCATTTCCTGGAGGTTGCTTGTGTGACCGGCAGCACCACAATATAATACCACCTGTGGATAAGGAAATAGCTGGATGCATTATCTCCATCTGGCAGGCCTTTCACATATTTTGCATTGCCACTGGCCTTTAATTAGTTTCTAATTATCTCCCCATTAATAACATTTGGGGATATTCGTTATCATTTGGGGATTTCAAGCCCCCCCCCGCCCCCCAATATATTTTTTTGCTTTAGGTGAAATTGTTCAGTTTTGGTTAATATGATGCAAGACATTAAAATCTGATAGTCCAGTATTCACAGATCTGATATAAAATTAGATCTTCATGTTCTGCGCAGTTTCCAGAAATCTGCATTTGCTAGAGATACCTTATTTCTGCTGGCCAACTGTGAGAGCCTGTGCAGCCTGGAAGGCAGTACAATGGTCACTAACCTGACAGGCGCTTTGGTCTGGACTTTTGGCAGATTAAGGGCGAGCTTGCCACCCCCCTCCTCATTTTTGCTAAACAGAATCGGCTTGGTCTTAAGCATGTCGGGAGCGGTTCGAATTGACACCACCTGCTGAAGACCACCGGCATTGTTCCCACGGCTCATCAAAGCAAAGGAGTACTCTCTGTCAGGCTGCAGCTTTGTGATCATCTTGCGTTTGAGGTTTCCCTGCACCTCCACACTCTGCCCATTATAAAGAATCTGAGGAACACAACATGAACAGTGACACACACAGTCTGTGATACAGGATCCCCACCTCCTCTTCACTCCCCAATGACTCGGGTTATTCTCCAAAAGGAACACTTACCTTGAATGGCACTTGAGATTTGTAGGATTCAGGCACTTCCCAAGTCAATAACACTGATGTTTTCATCACTGCCTTCACTCGGAAGCTCTTGGCAAACACTACAGGAATACAATCATAGGTTTAATTGCCTCTAGCTTTTAATGAGCTGACACTTGTATGTATTTTGCGGTAAAGAACACCTATAAAAACCCAAAACAACAAAAGGGAACTTTGTAGTTGGTCATAGTGGTTACAGCAGAGAGCCGGGAAGTAAGTTCAGCTTGAAAATTCTAGATCCCATTGTCAGCCTTGCAGGTCAGTGAGGGTTAGGTTAGTTGTAACCCTTACTGGTACTCTTTGGGGAAACACAGTGTATGTATATGTGTGTGTGTGTGTATAACAATGATATTTTTTTAAACACTTAAAATACAAAACTCCCAAATGCACTGCACTATACTTCTTCACTTCCAGTTCTAACTGTATCGGACAGCTAAGCCCTTTACCGCTTGCAAAAACCTTGAGACACACAAAGTACCTTGCTCCGACTGACAGCTTCCTCTTGTACACAGACTGCCCTGAACAAACATTTTGGTCCCGTTTAAATAGCTGCCTGCTACAGGCAGGTGACATCAATTATAGTTAACAAAATTAATGACACAATTTCTCCACAATCAATAGCCACAGTACACCCCATAGTAGGAAAAGAGGCTCACACATAACTACAAAGTAACATCATTATTTCAGTTCCCCAAGTTCTGTGCTGATGTGCTTTTAAATAAGCATATAAAAACATGTTTTGTGTGTTGCCGGTCACTCACCTTGCTCCACAGGCATAGTCCTGCTCTGGATGCTGGGGCTGATAGGTCCGGGCCCCTTGCTTGTAAAGGAGCGGACTCGGATATCATAAGTGGTGTCAGGCTGGAGGTTGCCGAGGACGATGCGTGTTTCAGACGTGATGTTGGTGTGGTTCTGCAGGCTGTTGATGTCCCGGTAGACCACGGTGTACTGCACGATCTTGCCGTTCCTTTCTGCCAGCAGCGGGGGATCCCAGGCCAGCTCAGTGGTGGAGGTAGTGAGGCCCACTACCCGCAGGTTCTGGGGGAAGCCGCTGGGAGTGTCCTCCGTGGTGGTGATCTCCTTGACGTACTGCTCACCGTTCCCTGCTCGGTTCTTCGCAGACAGCCTGAAGATGTAGGTGGCTCCCTTGTGTAGTCCTGTGACAGTGTAGTGGTCGTCGTTCTTTTTTAAATCGACAACGCGGTAAGTTTCTTCCTCCACCCGCTTATACTGAAGCTGGTACCCAATCAGCTCACCCACCACCTCCTTGGGGGGTTGCCACTGGATCAGGGCTGTATTCAACATGGTGGGGCTGATCATCATAGTGGGCTTTCCTGGAACTGAAAGAGAAGGTAACCCTTATTTTTCTATTATTTTCCTTTTTTTTTTTTTTTAAGTTTTGGTCCTGGCTACCTCTGCACCAACTAAATGTCTTCTTGTAGTATTGGCTGCACGGTGGCTTTACTTTTGTTCTCTTGCAGCCAAAGTTTATACCAGTGGCGGAGGAAAGCCTTATTGTTGTAAAAACGTAAACCGGAGAACAGTGCACAGTACTAGCCTCCAAGCAATACAGTTGACTAGGAAGCTCATTTTAATTCAATCATTTTAAAAACCTAACTAAGTGAATAGCGGCACTTGTTGAAACGAGGGAGGATAAAAACACAATTACTAGCACCGGTAGCTACAATGACATGAATATGAAGGTTGTAACATCAGCAAGTATAAATGTGAAGGATATTATAACTTAAATATATTTTCCAAAAACTTTCTGACCCTAAAGGCCCTCTAATTGCTTGTGGCTCTTGTGGAGTTGCACTGGCTACAACAGCTATTGCTCCGCCACTGTTTAAAACCAGACAATGCTAAGGGTTAAAGCTCGTCTCAATTTCACTTATTTTTATACTCAATGGTAAAATGATGCCTTGGGTGTTGAAAGGTAAACTTGTTAAGTAAAACGAATCAGCCTCAGGGATGAAGAACTGAATTATAGACAATACTCTCTGTACTTACCAGCTCCCATGGTGGAGATCACCTTGGCTTTGCTGCGAGCCCCATCCCCTTTTGTGGTGTACGCGGCTATCGTAATTGAGTATGTGGTTTCAGAGAGGAGTCCAGTTATAACAGCCTCCTACAAACAAGAGTAGTTTATACAGGTCACTTGAAAAGGGCAGAATGTTCTGCGCTCATCCCCACGGCAACACTGCACCTCTGAAATTAGCCATCCAAGCATATACCAACAAAAAGGAACCCCTTTTAAACACGCCCCCAACATTAAAACCATCAAACGTTTTACTGTTTCATTTTCAAGCTTTTTAAAAGGAAAGTGTAAATGGATTTCAACACAATCAAACTTTCAATGGTTTTAATAGAAAAAACATTTAAAATGTGCTAGCAAGGCACTCACTCACCAGCAGGCACTGAAAAACATACCATATATGTCAATGTTTAGGTTACAAAACTGTCTCTGTATGTCTTTTTCTCCTGATAAAGTTGTTAAAAATGCATTGCTTGGAGGTCAGAGACTGTGAGAAAGCCCTAAGTGACAGTCAAGGTTCTTATAAGCCCCCACTTTCCAACCAGCCAACACCACCTATATCACTCAGAAGATGTGATATAGGTGATTGGTTCTGCTATTAAAAATTGATAAAGCATGGAATGGTCTCAAATCACGTTGGGCGATTTCCTAATAAGCTTTGACAGTCAATGCTCTTTAATCATTTGGATAGCAAAACTAGTACAAGGACATATATGGTAATGTTACAAAAAAAACAACCATTAAATTGTTTAACAAAAAATAAGACATAACAGCAACCAAACTGCTTAATTAAAAGGAGAAAATGCGACACAAAACACCCTGATCAAAGTAGTTACGGGTTCAGATGTGGACATGCATCTTTAATTACAAGATCCTGTGGGATACAAGGAATCGTCTGCTTCATTAAATAGAGAGAAATATAAAAACAGGTTTGTTTCTGAGCTCCCTCTTAATCTTTTCAAGTTAATTACAGGGTTTAGTTGAAAAAAAAAAAAAATCCATGAAATGAATGGAATCTCAGGCACGCACACAAAGACAAAGACTCCCAGGAACCAAATGTTAATGTGCTCTATCAAGCAAACACACACACACACAATACAGCAGCAGGCATACATTTTCACATGAACTCCCACACACACTCTCAACCCATACCAAACACAAGCATTACATAATCACATTCTTAAAGTAATGGGAGTCTACAATATATAGATCTATTTTATTCTGACACAGTGGTTGAGGGCAGGATGCCATGGTTACCTAAAACACAATATGTATTCTATCCTCTTTAGACACAATGTTCACTCTACAGTTAGAACTTTGAAGGGAAATTGAAAAACAGAAAAAACTCTTCCTGGTACATTTTCACTGAGAATGAAAGTGCTGATGGACAGAGGGTGGAAGAGGGGGAAATTTCACAACCTGCCTTTGGGTGACAGCAACACACATTGAACCACCCTGAAACTACACCAAGAACAGTGTCCAGAGGGATTTCTACTGACACTTTAAAGGAATGCACACTATTGCCTTCAGCAATGCAGATTCCTCAACCCTCTGAGGTTGTAACTTTCAGAAAAAAAAATTAAAAAAAATAAAGATTGAAGGAACATCCCCAGAACACTTTGTCTGCTTTCTAATTGGGCCCTAGATTTACTGAATATTTACATTTCTTTTTTCCTTTGGCATATATAATGTTTTCTTTAATTAACTATTTGTTTTGGGATAATACTAATGCATTGCTAGTCAACATAGCCTGCTTTTTCTTGAGCAAAATTAGGAGGTAGCAATAATTCTTCATAGCTAATAAATTCATTCCAGACATCTTAAAAATGACAAATTCGTTGCAAATTAATTGCAGGGAACTTGGAGCATTGGGAGTCTTAATTCAAAATATGGAACTCGATAAAAGGATTTCAGAGACCTGTTTGTCCCAAGAACTCAAGCAGACAAAGAATCTGTGGTAGAAAAAGGAGGAGTTAAAATTGAGAAGAAAAAAAAAAGTGTGTGTCTGGATTTGTACCAACTGCTGTCACAGACCATTAAAAATTCCACAGATGAAATGCACATTTCCATGACCGGTGATAAAAAAAAGAGAGAGAGAGAGAGAGACTACAATCGACTTTGGCAATTGCTCTAAAGGGGTCTTTCATGTTTTATCAATTAATCATCAATGCTTTGTTTGAAAAGAGCGAATTAAAGATAAAATGCTTTTCATTACAGAGCCAAGTCAATTCCAATGGACAAGGATAAAGGGTCAGCAAATTCCAGTCATGTAATTTATGGCCTGAAAAGAACCTGACATTCACAAATTCAATAATAAAACCTGCAGTCTGAGGCACTGCTGCACCTTCCATTTGGCTCAATTGTTGGTGATTTTTACTGTCAATCAAGAAACAATGGTCCCTTTGTGAATCTGGTAATACTGGCCTGATAGACTCCTCACCTCCAGAATTTCAACAAATTATGAATAATGGAGAAAAATAAAAAAGAAAGAACATATTAATCTATTACAGTAACCCAGAAGTCATGATACAACAAGGGTACTGTGAAGGACAAGTATATTATATATCAGCTTGATACCTAAATTTATAATTTAGCAAGGGATGCTGCTAAATTGGTCTCTGCATAGTTTCAGAACTTTTATTCTTAAGTTGTTGGTGTTTTAATGTGGTTGCAGAAACAGGTTTCACCCAGTAATGCTCATGAAGGGCTTGTGTCCTTAGTGCATGCACACGCCCACACACACACACCATTCGAGTGTAAGCAAAAGATACACACATCCCCAAACACAACGCTTTGTTCCATTTGCAAGCACAATTCAAAATATTTGTAGTACACAGACAGGCAAACACTCACAGCTCACTGCATGCCTGAGACAAAAGGGCTCTACTGTGTTCAGATGAACGTCCCACTTTTCCTCTCAAACTGGCCTTTGCCCACCCCTGACAGGGATAGCTGGCTTATCTCTATCTGAGAGTACCGATCATCATCCAGCCAGCCTTGCAGGTTTAATGTGCAGCCAGCGTAACAATGGGTACAGCAAGTACCGGCAAGCACAGAGCATTCTTTAGAGTCAGCAGTTCTGTACCAACAAGTAACAGGAGCATGCTGCCAACTTTTCTATTGGTTGTGTGAGTTTGTGTGTAGGGGGACGGTGGAAGAAATGACATGCATGTAAACCACAACTTTAACCTTTGTAATCAAAACAAAGAGAGGATCAACTTCCACAACTCTGTGCAAGCCCACAAGCTAATCCAATTCTCACGCAACCACATACCACAGAGATAGTGGGAGTGGGCACAAATACAGAAACACAAACACTGCCAGCTCCTCCTCGCTCACTACTTGATTTGTTTTTTTTTCTTTTCCTTTTAGCATAAAGGAATGTTTTCATGTTAACAAAGGCAGCTGATGAGGACACTGCAGCATGCAGTTCTGCAATGTGCGCTCAGCCCTAAAACACCACACTGTTCTGGGAGCCAAGCAGTTTGCATCATGTTAACTGATTTAATTCTTAACATTGATGGGTCCAAACAGCGTTAGTTCAAAGAGCCCTAGAATGAGCTTGGGGATTGGTGGGAGGGAGTTGGGTATTTAGGAAAGCACTAAAGTAATATTAGAATGCAATGTGCTGAGTGTGGAGTGTATACAGTACAACAGTAGTTTAATATTAAGAGACAGATTTAGAGCATAACTTTTTAATGAGGGTTGACTGGAAAATAGCCTTATAGCGGAGGCAGACTTAGAACTGACTGCCGCCGACCGAAGGCAATGTATACGAGAAAGATCAGAGAAAGATTTATGGAAACAGACCTTTAGAATAAAGGTGAAAAGTAGAGTTGTGTAGAGTAGAGGAAGGTGAACTGTATAATTGTGCAAAAATGAAATAGACTGCTTTGGTGCAGAGCCTCACAATCTGGGAAGGAAGGTGGTAGTGGGGGGGGGGCTGGTGGTGGGCAGTGCAGACCATGCTTGAGCAGGGGTCTCTAGCATAAGGGTTGATTAAAGGGCAAAACAAAAATACTGTTTAATACTGTTAAAAATGTATTTCATGCTGTTTTACAAGCTGCTTGTTCCTAGTATTAATAGACAGTTCTGCATATAATTACCATAGCACAGAACTCTGTGCAGTGTATTAACAAGGAGACTAATAGTCTCTAACAAAGCACAGACAGAGGCAGAGAGAAGCAGACAGTGTTATACAGTATTCCCAGAGGCCCGTGCTGGTTAAATAACCCCTTAGCACACACTTCTGTTACTCACATATTCCGCAGGCTCCTCAACTTTCCACTGATGGGACAAGACAGATGGAAAAAGGGCACAAAAAAAAGAGAGTTTTTTTAAGGGAACAGCTGTAAGACAGGATTTACAGCAGGTAGTGTTAACACGACTATGTTATTAGTCTGTTAGAGGGGAAAAGCATTAATGGACTATAACGGAGAGAAATGGGTTAAAATAAGAAAGGTTATTCAAAAAACAATTCTAAATATTGTTTTTTTTTTTTTGTTGTTGTTGTATAATTAGAATTGTGTATGTTTCTGTTCCTAAATTTTAATTTCCCACAAATGAGCACTAGAGGCAAGTGCAACATATAATCATGACAGTGCCATCTAATGGGAGAAGATGGTACTGTAGATGCATTGCTAGCTTTTCCTTTGTGGTGCTGATTATTGCACTTCACTACATTTAGTAAGTTCCACCAGCAATGCCAGTATATGAGCCCATGGTGCAAAGTGGGCTCACCCTTTAAACACTGAACTGGACTCAGAGTCCAAGTTGAATCCTAGCAGCGTACAGAACATTTGCAAAACATGACCTTGGTTCAGATAGAGAACTTACCTCAATGTGTGCCTACAGTATATATTATAAAAACAGCTTTCTTCTCATTTTCCAATGGGTTGTGCTCTCCACAGAAAGGGCACCATGGACTTTCTCCACTGAGCTTGCTTTCAGAAGCTACTCTAGAGGACTATGTACAGCAGCATACTTCACAGGGAGACATGGCAACCAAAATACACAGCTCTTTGTAATCCCTCCCCCCTCTGGTGAAAGATGCACTGCCTTGCTATTAGTTTAACAAGCACTCAAACCAGGGAAAAAAAAAAGTTACACAGCAATATGAAAGAAAAAAAAACTCCCCTTTTATTATACATGTATCATTCTACCTAACGCATATTTTGAAAACATGTAAATAATTCAGGTGTATGTTTTACAAGCCACTACTAGCAATGGATATACCCATTTGTTTCAGATAAAGCCTTTTCATTTTAATTTCAATACATATTTCAAATATTTTACTAAGAACTGGTTCACACAACACACCAGAACTAATGTACAACTAGGTCCTTTGGTAGCAGGCAGCATGAAATCCAACGACTAAAAATAAACTTTCTTGAAGCTGGAGGAGTGCCCATTGTGAAGCAAACCTCTACTCAACAAAGCAACATTAGGGCACACTTATTTTTGTGTAAATAGTATTGATTTCCTCTCATCACAAACAGAGGTTTTTAAAAATGCACACAAGTAAAGCTATGGAAAACATAGGCAGTCTAAAGGTTAACATCCCTTTCACATACATGCAGAGAATACAATCTGTTCAGCTGAGCAGTTTCATTTGCTACCTGTAGTGTTGTAATGATGTAAAAATCAGACAAGAGGAAAGAGGCAATGTTCACCCAGTTCAACAATTCATTTCACATAAAAAAAACCTAATCACGCATGATCTCTCCTTTCATGTGTGCTGCAAAGTCTGTAGTTACTAATCTTATTTATTTCATTTCCTTTGCCAATAGTGTTATGAAGACATTTAATTTCATACTCAATATACTAGTGGACAACAGAAAGGCAGCTCTCCTTTCACATCAATCCCCCTGGTTCCTGCAGAAGCGCTTTGTAGCCCTGATGATTTAGGTCTCCTCTGGAGCTACCATTATGTGTCTGTCACTGACTTGAGATGAAATTTCACCTCCAGAGGTTATTCATTTTGCTTATTCAGCGTTGAGCTTTGGAATTCAACTCCCCAACCCCCCAACCCCGTTCTGAAGCATACTGTTCACGGTTTCTTGTGTTAGTATTTATCGTTCTGTCTTTCTCTATACACCGTGTGTGTGTGTGTTTTTTTTTTTTTTAAACACAGACGGGAACTGCTGTTTCTTATAAATAACAGCAATGGAAATTCGATTTTGTGTGAAGGCTCGATATATTAAAGCTATCAGGCACACACGCCTAAGGTACAAAGCTGGCAATTCAGGATTAGCTGAAGGGCTGCTGAGCATTTGTATGGCTTTGGGGACCTACTTAAAATAAAACAAGTACAAGCAGTGATCTTTTTTCTGTTAAAAAAAAAGTGTAATAAAAAAGCTTGTCTGGCTGGTGGATATGTAGGTAACGTGGGTCTTTGTACAAATACAAACCTGTCTGGGCCATCAATACATCACACACACAACACATTGCGAGCTACAACATGCGCCATCTCTGTTTGTCACCCTCTTCTGTTCCACATACAAAATATGTGCACTGGACAACAAAACATTCATACAAAATTCATTAAAAAAAAATAATTATAATTTTGGTTGGGTTCTACATCAACATTGTACAAGGGTTATGAAGACAACCCAGTTATAAAATTGCTTATTCATATTTATTGACTTGAATATTTTACTCTCCCTGGAATCACGCGTGAATAACATGTTTTTTTTACTTGTGAATGTCATTGTCTTACAGTATAATATGGAAACCTGTTTAAGGTGAACTACACATACAAAGCCTTAGTTAACTATTAATACGAGTGCTGCCGTCCTTAAAAATGCTGCTGAACTCTCAATGAACTGCTTCTGCACTGACCCAGAAATTTCAACGGCTGACCACGAACATGACCTACTGTATTTCAACCAGATCACTACTGCAGGGCATATTCATCTGGACAGAGACAGAGAGTTGCATCTTTTTACAGCAGAGTGCTAAGAAGCAGCATATCAATAAGGTTAATATGGTTATAACAACAGTGGAATGGATGTTAAACTCAAATCTTCAGCCTCCTGAAATGAATATCAATTACCCACATCGTTGATGTGCAGAAACCAGGAAATTGAAACATCTGTTTGTGGCTCTGCCACAAGCTGTCAAGTTCTGTTATTGTATTCATTTATTTACAGCAACAGAAGTGTTTAAGGGTAAAAGTGTGGCACAGTGCAAGCTTGATTCATTTCCCTGGTTCCCTGGTTATGTGTCTATCAGCACAAAGCCAGGCAGGCTAACAACACAGCTTTCAAACTCTCATTTACTTCCATTGACAATGTCTCTAAACAGAAAAGCTAAGGCAGTATATCCCCGCATTACGGTTCTCAGTTGAGCTACCCTGAATGGAAACTCTCACACCCTGTGGATGTCGTTTACAATAAGCTGAGAACATGAAAAACAAGCAGTACCCCAACTAGTAACAAGACAGGCCATCTTGTTTGAAGCAATCTTTTATAAAAACAGAAGGTCTGCTTGTCTCCTGTTTGCTGAAATCTACCTGAAACTCAAGCCAGATAAGCCAATCTGGCCTGCTCCCAGCTCGCCCCTATGCACCGCAGCGGACGTGGAGAGAGGAGGAGAAAGGTAAACAATCTCTCAGCCAGAGCTGTGAGATCCATTATCAGCAACACCCGCCAAAGCAGGCCTGCATGGAGATGTTCTCCCAGATAACTGCCATCTATCAGATCCCACCAGAGCTGCAACTTCTGATAACACAGCAACTGTCAGTCAGTGCGAGGTCCTAATACTCAGGGGAAGAGCTGCCATGAGGCTGTGCTGTCTAAATCACAACACAATACAATCTAACAGACACAAGATACAGGCGGGCATTACTAAGTACCTATTACTGTTCAATTTAGATACAACACTCCTATCAACTGCATAATTATACTCTTTATATGTAACTATATCTGCTGCATCGAAACTTGGCAATATGAAGACTTTATGCATCTCAGATACGGTATTTCTGTCGTACTTTAAATGTCAAGTTTGCTACAGCAATATACTCACTTGAAATATGGAACTGTTTGTTCCTGGTTTTTTATTTGCAAAAAAACAACTTAAAATGTTCTGACATGAATCAGGGAGGGTTCCAAAGATTGGCAGACAAACTATAAATAATATTCCATTGTGAAATGCTCTTAACAGGAAATTATATACTGAATACTTTAATTTGAGGCACTGCATCGTATTATACATGTAGCATAACAATTTTCCTACACACTTGCTGTGTTAATACGACTACAGTATACCACATTACTATTAAAATAGACTACTGTTTATCCATTAAAACGATCTCTCACTTAGATAACTCCTCTGACACTGTCAATGTGCTACATTTTGAGGTTGACCAATTGATATGATTATGATTAGTTTCTGAATGAAAAATGGTTTTACAAGACATTTTGCACACAGCGCAAGATCATGACACACCCAGTACTGCCACTACAGAGCCACAGTTCAATACCTGAGTAATTGGCAGCATATCTTGTGGACTGTACATTTATGGCTATATAAAGTGCTTCATCCTGAGCTCGAAGCTGCAATTGCATTTCTGTGTTTAACTTAATCATTGGTGCTGGTGCTGCTGAACCAAATCTTTGTTGTTGGTTCCTTATTCTAAGCTGCTCAAAATTGTCATCTAATAAAACGTCTCCTGCAATTTGTGTTAGTTTGGCAGTGTATACAAAAAACATTTAGACAATGTAAAAAAGCAAAGAAGCAATTGTAAAAATGTGCCGCTGAGTAACATGACTGTATAACCGATTCCTGCCTGGGCCGACACATAAATCAATTAAATCAATGCAACTCTACTGTATTCACAACTAAAAGCATTTCAGACAAGTCTTGTTCCCAACTGATTTTCGTTATCCACAGCAGCTCAGCTCCCCCACCTCAAACTAATAAGTCTACACATATGGTGAAGTAACAGCTTGCACAGCAATGGAAAGACACCTTCAGTATTTAAATGCAGGCATGGAATACTTATTCTCTGAATGCAGCTACTGGCACCTATAAGTAAAGAATTGTTTTTTTCTCAGCTTACCACATTAAGCAGTAGATAAGATTAAAAAAGGTTTTTCAGAAACAGCTACCTTCTGCATGATGTTTAGAATATAGTGTCTCTTTTATTTGGGGCTTCTGAATTCACACATTTGGCATCATCGCTACATCATTTCACATTTACTGAAGGTACCGTTTTCTTTTAATCTTGTAAACAAGACATGTTTTGCAACTGGCTCTGTGGTTAAGAGGGGAGTCAAGCCTCAACAGGTCTACAGTTTGTGATACATCTGCATGTGGCATATTGTTCCAGCAATAATACATTTAAAAGAATGTAAACTAATCTAAAACACAGCTACACAAAAACTGTAATCAATAGCACAACTGATAGTGGGCGGTCGGGAACACAGGTTATTGTTTTCACTGTGGGGGCCTTTATCTTTTATATTTCAACACCATGGAGATAGGTACGGAATGCACGTGCTGAGTGAATCCCTACCCAATCTCACAGTTTAAAAATGAAACGGACACATTTCTCGAAATGCAGCAAACATGTTTTGAAAATGTAAAGAAAAAAGTACTTGTAATGCAACTGCAGATCTGAGCAAAATAATGCTAGCATTTTAGATTAAAAAAAATAATGTTTCTTGGCACAGAAAAAAAAAAAAAAATGAAGTAGGCTAATAACAACAAAAATGACAGGAAGAATTATTGTAAATACATGCTGATAAAGCTGTATCTTAAAACATTTTGTACTAAACAGATTGTGTTTCTCTATATCATTTAGATATAATTACAATATTAGTTTTTCACCTTTTTAAATTGAATTCCATATATAATAGGAAACAATCTCTACAGGAGGAAATAACTGAACAGGCTTTGTTAAACAGGAATGCATTTATGTCTATTGTATACTGTGACAGAAATATAATGAGTTCTGGTTGTAAATCTCCCTCCCGACCTGTGAGGGCGCTAAGTAGCAAGAGTGGAAGTCTTTTAACGGGCTGGTCTGACAGTTCATTTCCGGGGTCGGGAAGTCGGCCAGCCTGGAAGAAGGCGAGACTCCGGTGCAGGAACGTATTGACCCGGTAGGTAAATGATGTAGCAGCTGCAGGCAATAGAGACAGCTGCAATCGTTTACCAAGAGGTTATGTGTGATAGCACAAAGGGGACGGAGAATCGTGAATCTTTTCCTTTGCTTGGTTTATGTGAGAAACTGGAAGGACCGTGTGAGACGCAGAGAAAGCATACTGAAAAATATTTGTGAGTATTTTATTTGTTTGTGTCTGTTTACCAACTGTCTGTTTTTGTTATCACTAGATGGCTAAACACGAATCTGGAGCGGTCTCCTTGGGCCAGCACAAAAACCTGGGTCAAAACTGCACTACAGTCACTAAAAATAACATGTAATCACGCACCACGAGCACTACAGTACGCACCCGGATTTGGTGACCGTGTATTGTATATTGTGGATGTACTAACTGTATTTATTATTTGGGACTGCAACCCGTTATTATTAAACAGTGCAATACACATTGCCATTGCAGTGTATTGAATGGGATTATTGGTTGACGTCATCACACCGGGAATTACAAAATAAAGCATCCCTTTTTCTAAAATTGGATTATAATTCAATCACTGTCTGCCTGTGACTATTCCTGCACTGCATCACCCCTGC
This sequence comes from Polyodon spathula, assembly GCF_017654505.1. Lineage (NCBI taxonomy): Eukaryota > Metazoa > Chordata > Actinopteri > Acipenseriformes > Polyodontidae > Polyodon > Polyodon spathula. Next base: position 6,049,699 of record NC_054547.1, on the reverse strand, counting down.
ACCTGTTCACTATCAGCAACCACTTTGCCACATATACGTACATACGTATGTAAGTATGTACATACGTACGTACTACATATGTATGTATGTAAATATTCTTGAAAAACGTTTCCTACATTTAGTACATTGTAACAAAGGAGGTTTTTAAAATATGCATGACTATATGAATCTGTAAGGATTACCTCCATACTGCTATGGAATGCTTTTTTTTTCCTTCTTCAGGCAATTTAACATTTACGTAACATGAGGATTAATGATTTATAATGCATAAACTAAATAACAAGGCAGTGCATTTTTACAAGCAAAACACAAAGGATATTTAAATCCAAAAAGCCACAGATGTAACATTCACATGTAAAATTAAAACCAGTCCCCAATTAGAACATCACCTGTAACATATTGTTTAATTCTTACTGTTGCTGCAGGAACCATACCTTCCTGAAGTGAAATACGCTTGGACACGCCTTCATTTCTAACTAGCAGAAATATAATAAATTAATAAGATAAAGCACAAAACCAAACACGATCTTGATATTAAGTAATAATGATAATAGCATGCCTATCCTCTAAACATTGGCAATATACTGTGCACGCAGGGTAAGACTGTGCATTTGCATGTGTGGGATATACAGTCCAGTATTTGAAGCTGTGCATTGTGAAGTCATATGTTTGTGGCTGTGTGGTACCTGTGCCTCTGGAAGCATGATGTCCTTGATGAGTGGCTGCCCTCGTGGCTCGCTGTTCTCCAGTCGGGAGTAAGTCACCTGGTACCCTCGGATCTGCCCGTGCTGTTTGTTGGAGAGTGGTGCTTTCCACGTCACTCGGATTGCTGTGGAGTTGATGGCTTCTGCTTCCACTTTCCTTGGGGGCGCGCTAGGCACTGTAAACAGGCAAGGAATGATATATTACAGGCACAAAGGCAGGGAAAAATAACAAAAAACACTTTGAACATCAGACTGAGACCTTGACTTCAAACGCCTCAGAGATCCTGAATGTCTTTCTTTGATTTCCAAGTTCTCCTTGCACACATGTAGGTAATGGATATGTGTATCTGCAAGTGTGTATATACATATTCATACACAATGTGCATGCCAATAAACAGCAATGTTACAGTACAAATATTGCACATCATCAGACATCTAATGCACAGGTATTTAAACCAGGCCCCAGACATTACACAGCAAGTCACAAAACAGCTGTACAAACAGCAAATGAAAATTTAGATGCTAAAAATCACTAATGATGCAGACACTGGCAGTTTATATTTTTATTCTGCTGCTTGTTCCAACTTGTTTACAGCACTTGGTCTTAAACTTTTGTGTATGGAGACTATATATACCCGGAGACACAGCCTGAGGGCTCTGCAGATTCAAATCAAGGTCTCAGTCTGTTCTAAGCAGTTTTGGTGATGCTGCAGGCGCCTGCAAACAATCAGGGCAGAGCCTTATAAGGGTATTTATTCCCATGTACACCAAGGTGATAACAGTGCCAGTATTTGCTTTGGTGCAAATCAAGCCTCAGGTACTGAGATGAATGGCCAGAAAGATACTTCCGCCGAAGGATTATCCAAGTCTATATACACATAGTAGAGAAAGGCAAAAACCCATCTCCATTGCAATCTCTTTCTGTTTGGAAAGGCCGTTTATCTTCCTTACGACTACTGACTATAACCTGCTGACAGATCCCTAAACAGACAAACAGAACCCCCCCCACCCCCACTACACGCCTTTTCTAATGGTTCAAGTACTAATCTCTCAAAGAAAGATCTCCAGGTGTGGACTGGCTCAGAGTTCTTTCTAAATTTACCATTGTCCTGGGAGCATCAAAGCACAAGGATACAACATGGCATTAAATATGTATCACTGTAGCCCAGATCATCGGTGGCCCCAGCTTTACGTACATTGGACACTGGGGGGCAGGTCGAACCAACATGAAACTAATTTGATAAACAGCCGATAGGGGTTGTGAATATACATCAGTCACTCAGGATATTCACTGCTATTTATCAAATGTTTCATTTAGAAACGAGGCAAGCAGAACTGTCCTACTGACACATTACTGCAAATACTGGTCTTTTTCTAGCAAAATAAAAAAAGGAAAGATTATGCCCTAGTGAAATGTAAATATTTTTCAATGAACAATTGCCTGCGATTCAGTACATTAAGCCAGTTAATCATAAATTCTGGCTTAAATGGACAATATGCTTGCTCATAGCCAACGCTGAAAATGAAGACACTCTAATTGCTGGTAACAGCTATCAGCTGCAAATACCTGTTGGCGAAGAGGCTGGCACGTAGACTATGAAGAACCCCCTAAATGAGACAACTGGGAGGAGTTTAAACTGAATAGGGACAAACAGAAGATGAGTCCTAACGGTGCAACCATACGATAAAGTGTACTGGTGTGACTATCAAAAAAAGTCTGAAAAGAATAAGACGACTTAACTTTATATTCTGTTTTACGCTGCGGGTATTTCTTGGCAAATTTCAGACTAGTATAAAGCTAAGACGGGGCTGTCATCGAAAATAAAAGTAAAACAAGTATGAAGAGACCATCTCATTTGCCCTGTGGGAATTCTGTGTGCAGATCTGGATGTGCACTCAGGGGAGCAGAGTTAATCCTATCAACTAAAACACAGCATATGGCATTTCTGGGAGCTTCTACCCTTGGAGGGAACACAGTGTCTCTAAGTTGCCTGCTGCAGCACTAGTTACTGCTATCAATATGACCACTGTATCAGATGGCTGGACCCTACAGATGCAAGCTCTGATTCTGGTCTTATATCATAGTCTGTGCTTTTTCCACCATGTCCCCCCCCCCCCCCCCCCCCCCCCCCCCCCCCACCACCACCACCACCACCACCACCACGTTCCTGTCTTCTGACAAAAACTGACAAAAATATTGAGTTTGACAACACCGAGTTAGAATCGGCAGCTGAGCTCAGCCGTCATAGAGCAGCTGCTCAGTGCTGCAGATAGGACGCGATTACCCTTTCTGAACAGAACAGATGCAGACAATATAAACCCAAAATAGGACATGGGAATATTATTAATAAAGAAAAAAATGATTAAAATAAGGAAAAAAAACACAGGAATTTATGAGGGACACTGCACTGCTTAGTTTATTAGCCATCATAAAAGCAAGCTGCAGAAGGCACTGTACCATACAGTGTTAGAAGATTAGGACCAAAGCTGTTGCAAGCTTAAGTAGTAAATGTTTTTTTAATTTTTTTTTTTTTTTTTTTTTTATCAGCAGTGAGAAAGCCGACAATCAGCAGCTAGGGGTCTTAAGCATTTGAATTTATTCCACTTATCGAAAATATACTTCAATTTTCTTGAGAGGGCCTATACATGTGCAGATTTGTCTCAGATTTTTCTGGGTTTTGAAAGGTTAATCTGCCCAAACTGTCCACCTTCACACTACTTCAACTCAAAAGATAGTTCTACAGCACCTAAGTGATTAGCTTAAGTCTGTTTTCATGGTAAAGTTTTCAGTTAGGTGTTTCCTTGCCATTATTACATCCAACCTCTGAAAAGAGTAAACCACCAGAACAAAATTCTTATATCCAGCAGCCCCTCAATGAAACATACAGTCACACCTCCCTTGTGTTCACTTATAAGCCATTGTGGCAAAATACCAATGTTCTGCTACATTAGAGCATTTGCATCCCTTCATCTCAAAGCAGACTTATAAAAAATGTTCCTTTGGACTGAACATTGTGAGGGAGTACCTGTAATGGTTTTGTTTCACTTAATTTCACATTTGCTAAGTTATCCAATTTATGAGAAGCTCAGATAATCTTTAACTCTTAAAAGAGCAAATTTAAAACAAAAGTCTGTCACCATGCGGCCTGTGAAAATAGTAGAACATTTAATCATGACGTGCACCCATGTCTACAGCATGAAGAGAAGTGAGGTGTGCTTGTAACGTGTGTTAAAATAAAGTTAGTTTGCAGTTGCTTCTGGACATACCATCCTCGTCGGTTCGCACATGCACTGGAGGGCTCTCGGGTCCTGGCCCCACGTCAGTGTGAGCTCTCACCCACACCATATACTCTGTCCACTTCTCCAGGTCTTCCATCACATAGCTGGTGGCTTCCGCTGAAATGTTTGACACTTCGTGCTTTTCACTGTCCTCCCCGTTTACAGCCTGGTAGGCAACTGTGTACTGGACAATGGCTCCATGGCGGCTCCCAGCAGGGGGCGCTACCCAACTCACCTTGATGCTGGTGGAGCTGAGACTGACAGCATGCACTTCTTGAGGGGGGGCGGAGGGGGCTGAAAACACAACAGGGCAGGGGGGGGATGAAAGGGAAGGAAATGGAGCTCTGGACTGGGTAGAATACACTCAATATGGTCACATTGTTGAGGCGCTAGAAACCTTTAGACAGAAAGAGCTAAGAGAAAACTTACTTGGTCAGCTAGCTATAATGTATAGTATATTAAAAACCTCAAAATCAGAGACAGGAAGTAACTTGATTATTTATATAAACATCTATCTATAGAGAAAGAAAGAGCAACACTTAGGAAGCAAGGTATTTCTTTTAGGCTTCCAAGCTAATATAAAACAGTTTCCTCATAGTTCTTACTGTGTTTTATCAGGGTGTTGTTTAAATATCAAAAGACTTAAAAGACTCTTTGTTTACGAAAAAAAAAAAAAAAAAAAAAAAAAACTCTTGGCATGTTTTCTACAGTCCAGGTTAAACAAAAAGCAAGATGGCAAACAACAAAATTGAATTAAAAAAAAAGCACAATACAATGGCAATTACACATGCAGGAACATGCAAACTTAAAACAATACAGCACAATTCAGAAGGGGTTTGGTAAAAATGCAAATTTCTCTCACATGCCTGCTTGTGTTTTAGTATCCAGATCAGGAATCAGAATCGGCTCACAGAAACAGAAAAAACTGTTTGGTTTTGTCATTTCATTTTCTACAGGACCACCCAGAAGAGTTAAAGTTCTGTGTAAGTCAAAGCAGAGCTGTCAAGTAAACATTTAAGCTCAGTTGCTTCTTAAATTGTAAAAAAAAAAGATCAGTTCCAGATCATAAGCACCATCTGTTCTTAGGAACACTGTGAGCCCGAGTTCGGGACGGCATAATGTGGCCATCGACCCCTTGGCTTGTTCGTTTACTGCTTGAAATACATTGTATTGTTTGTTCTTTCTTTACTTTATTTCTGTAAGCCCATTCTCTAATAAAAAAGTATGGAAATACATCTTAAAATGAATTTTGTTTTCCATTTACCTCACCTACCTTCTTCCACTCTGTCAGGGGCACAAAAGACCTTAACCATCCGCACGAACAGTACAAGTTCAAGGGTCACTGGAATAGGGGTTAAACTGGCCTTTTATTGAAAGAAGACTTTCTGCTTTGTTTTCATCTGCTAGCTAGCACAGAAATACAAAGGAAAGGGGTGTGTGCAGAGTGGTTCACTTACTGGACTGTGCTGTCCTGGCCTCTATGGGCTGTGTGTAGACTCCCACTCCGAAATCAGAGTGTGCAGCAAGGGTAAACTTGTACATGGTATCCGGCTTCAAGCCCTCCACTGCATACGAGTCGGCTGGGTTCAGGTTCAAGTGTTGCTGTTAGAGCACAAACATATAGCACATTGGAAACTTGTCGTCCAAGGTGCTTAGGTCTTCATAACTGTTCTAGTCTCACTGAATAAAACTGTGTCAAAGGCTTACTGTTAGTATTACCGAAGGCAGGAATTCAGCTAATTGTCCGTTCCAAAACTCATGACTGATGGCGGTTTGCAGAAAAGAACAATTAGACTCTATCATGGTGTGCTGCTCTGCAGAACCATCAACATATGTAATTATGTATTGATCAGTAATTAGTCAAAAAGTCAGTACTAGGGGGTTAAGAAGTCGCTGATAATGATGGAAAAGGTTAAAAAAATATAATAACAGAAAAGCAATGCAAAATTCCTGTACTAAGAAAACAAAGTCACATTTAAATGACATTTTCTTTCTTTAAAACAAGGTTAAAACAACTAACATTTAACATCAATGTCAACAATGGCTATGGTAGAGCTTTTTTTTTTTTAGTAAAAGCATATTGCCAGTTTTAAGCTGTATACAATTCACTTGGACAGCAGCAGGTGAGACGCTCTTGTGTGTAGCCTCAGGGATGGGATTTCTTCCGGCCCCCCTCATTTACCCACAAAGCCCATTACAAATCACACCGAACAGTTAATAGACAGGGCTTTCGCTTCCCCTAGTGGTTCTGTACCTTTTTGTCAGACCCCTCCTCCCAGTATTCCAGCTCGTATTTGATGATCCGCTCCTGTGTCGGCAGTAACCAGGTCAGCATTATCCGAGTATCCGACTCGGCCTCCGCTTGGAAATTCGAGGGCTGGGCGGGCACTGGAAAGGGAAGAAAAAGAAAGAGTGAGAATCAAGACATGCTGACTACTAGGTATCCAAAGTATCAAAGATAAAAACAAGTACATATTAAGCAAACATTTATGCTTGCACAGGTAGCTGAAAGAAAGTGTTATCTTTCATTTTGTTTCCCTCCCGCACCAAAACCAAAACAACAAATCAACATAAGGTTAATTCCCTTTGATTATTACAGCCTGCTGTTGAATATATGGCAGATAAAACAGCTGACCATTCAGAGATTTCGTTGCAATGACTCACCGCCCTGCTGCGCTTTGACCTGGAGCACGTCTGAGGGGGGCCCGTCCCCGACGGAGGTGAAGCCCAGGACGCGGATGCTGTAGGTGGTACCAGTGATGAGGTTCGAGACAGTCGTGAGGCGGCTGTCGTCCGTGTTGTGTTTGTTCCAGGAGCTGAGGGGCCTCTGCAGGTCATCGCTGTAGTACACGCGGTAGCCACGGATCTGCCCATTGGACTCCTCTGGGGGCTCCCACTGCACCAGTATGGTGCTGGCACTCAGCATGCGAGCCTGGACCCGCAGGGGAGGGGAAGAAGGGGCCTGCTCCCCAGTGCGGGCATCCACAAGGTTGCTGGGGGGGCCCCTGCCGATGTTATTGACTGCAATCACACGGAACTCGTACTCCGAGTAGGGGCTCAGACCTCCAATGCTGTAGCGGGTTGTGGCTACTCCGTCTACCTCCTGGTAGCCCCGCTCTGAGGATTTTGCCTTGTACTGGATCACATAGTAGGAGATGTGGTCTGGGTTCCCAGAATCCCAGGTCAGGGTTACACTAGTGGCAGTGGTTTCTGTCACTACTGGTGCAGTTGGGGGTTTTGGCAAGGCTGCACGGATTAAACAAAATAAATTTAAAAAATCAGAGTTGACAAAACACTGGTTATAGTGTCAATATAGATTATTATTATTATTATTACTTTTTACACTGATCAAGATCTAAACTGTTGAATCTCCTTCTTAATCTTGCCCGACCAAATGCTGCCTGGATTTCAACTTTTATTCCTTTTAGAACCTAGCAGAAAACACACCTAAAGCTTACAAAATTCACAGCCGTAAACAGTTATTTAGTGGGCATGGCCCACTTCTACAGGAGTTCACCAATGTGTCTGAACCACCATGTGACACCATGTGTCACAACAAGCTATTTAAAAGCACCTAACTGTAAAGATTGATTCTGGTTTTGTGTTGTAAAAAATATATAATGGATCTAACAGTACTTCATTAAAAATGTAATGTTACTGAAACCACTGTCTTTAGCTCTGCAAATCCATAATAATTTGCCCTAAATAATGTAACAGCAATGTGAGGTGCTGTAATGTTTCTACGCATGTTTAAACTTCGTTTTTATATTAATTATGCTGTCTACATCCAAATCGATCACTGGAAGAGATACACTAATGTTGTAAAAAGGCTACTTTATTAACACTGGGAAATTCTAACTATCAGTGTTGTTTGACTTCAACTGTTTACTAGGCCAAAATAAAAAAAAAAAAAAAAAAAAAAAAAATAGATTTAAGTATAACTGAGCCTTTTCAAAAGGTTTTGCAAAAATGAGAACCCAATTCTGGTTTTGCTTTATATATATATATATTAAAAGATGGGACTGAGATACTGCAGCCAATCATCGAAGCATTGATTGTTGGGCTTGTCAGTGAGGATCTGCTGGCAACCAGCCCTCTTGCCTTAACCTGATAAAACCCAGCCTTACAGACGTTAACAGCAATTATATCTGTCGACTCTCTTGAGAGGTTCTGCCAGTAAGCCCCAAAACATTTATACTGTATAAGAGATAACTAATGCATACAATAATCTAGATCATTACAGATTAGCAAATGTCAACTTAGTTGTGCATCTTTTTGGGGTCAAACCAAGAGGGACATAAATTGCTAAAGTTGTTAGGTTTCTATAGTGAATGGTGTTACATTTTTGCATGCTAAAATTACGCCAGAACTACTTTTTACATTGTAGCCAATTGCTCTTCTCACAAATCTTCCACAAACCAAAACAGTTTCAGTGCTTTGTACTTTATAAACCCACAATCGTACAAAGTTACCAATACACTTTAACATTGGATCTAAATTTTCTTCAGGCACAAAAACTAGTATGTTAATCAGTGATTAACACCACACCAAGAATTACCCTTGTCAGGTTGCAACTTCAAATAGGCATCAGAACCTAGGATAAGAGTAATCATGTTGAAGGCGGCTATACAGCCAAAACCTTTTGTTTCCTCTCTCAATTTCACGTGTAATCATCAGACTTCATTAGCTGTGCTCTTACCTTTGACGGAGATCTGAGCAGTTGCGTCGATCATGCCCAGGGAGGAGATGGCCACGCAGGTGTAGTTGGCGGACTCGCGAATATTGGACAGCTCAAGCACGTTGCGGCCCACAGGCATCTCGTCCTCTTTGGTCAGCTCCACAACTCCAGCCATCCATTTCACATAGGGCATGGGGGCACCCACCGCCACACAGGTCAAGTTCACACTGCCCCCAGGCATTACCTCGTGGTTGGTGGGGGGGATTGAGAAGCGGGGAGGGACGCGGCGTACTGTCAAAGTGAACAAAGCAGCATATAGGAATGCAGAAAGGGCAATGGCAGCTTTGTAACAGCAGGGGGAACTCTAGCTGTTCAGGACTTTGCTGATATTAGCACTTGGATTTCTATTAGTATGCTGCAGTTTTATCCTTCAATACAGTATTAATCTTGTGATCAGTTTACTGGAAATTTTAGAGATAGAAATAAGACTCCTGTCACATAGCAGTTTGATCCATTCCTGGTTTTATAATGCATTTAATTAGACAGACCTGAGCTTGCTACCCATACATGGTGGCTCATCAAGCTTGTATTAAATGCCGGAATGGGTGAAACTGCTGTGAAATAGGAATCTTATTTCCATTCCTGCATTTTACATGTTTTGGTTTCACAGAATGCAGCACACTGTTGGGTTACAATTACAACAATCTATGATTTCAGGTTAAATATACATGTTACAAAATACTAGAAAAAATTACCAGCACTCAAAATGTTAATATTGGGTAGATGTACTCCCGATGATTAGAGACCATGCTAGAACTGTAATTTAAGTGATTGCAGAAAAATGCTTGTACTGAACTCTCATCATTGGATATGTCTTAAAGTGAATTTCCATTCAAAATAACTGCACCTTTGAATAGCAACATCTGCATATAAATGTGGGCACAGGAATTATGCCTTCTTGAAGCTGGGGGATTGTGCTAGTAGTTATTCCAGGAGTCCTGGTTGGTTACAAACCGTGCCAACTGAGCTAATGTCAGCTAGGAATAAACAGCTAGAGCTCAAGTCCGTTTCAATAATATATTTGCCGTGTCAGAACAAATACACACAGTCTGCAGCATTTTCATACTTGCACATTGAAGTGAGAGACCATCAGAGCTAAATGTGTTGTTTCCCTGCTTTGTCATTTACCTCTATTCCTCTTTGTTCTTTTTTAACTTGCCTGATGCATCACTGATTTGGATATTAAAAAGTGCTGCAGAAATTTATCTCTGTAAAATGCTAAGATCTCTGCTTAGCCGTTACCTAAATGCATTTCATGTGGAACAAATACTCTTATTAATAATAAAAAAAATAATACCGCACTCTCAATCCGTCATGTCTAAATTATGTTACAGGCTGTAAGGCCAAATGGAAAGCTACTTAAAATATAATGCCAAATATAATGGTACTGCAGACGGTAGCTGTTCCAGCACAACAAAACATAAAACAATAAACTTAATTTTGCAATATAGGTTTTTTTTGTTTATTATTTCTTACCACAATGCAACCTCTATTAAAAGACTTTTGATTTTATCTGGCTAGCAAGCAGTTAAGGTGAATACCTGGTAGCTACAGTTTGCAATAATTATAGGAGACAGCCAAAGGCAGAATAATGCCAGCCCCCATTTTCACCTTCTAACATTTAAATAGCATATTTCTGTGGACTAAAAAACAAAACAAAGACAGAAAGATCACAGATTTTACATGACCACAATCAAATATGTTTCCTGAAACGCAGCGTGTCCCTCTTGCTACCCCACCATTGCAGAGTGTGCCTTGCTAGTCCATGTTCAGAAATGCTGCAATGCATTCTACAATCAGAAGAATGGTTGTTGTGTGTGAGTGTGTGTGTGTGTGTGTGTGTGTGTGTGTGTGTGTGTGGGGGGGGGGGGGGGGATAAGTAAGTAAGTAAGTGGAGTGTCCATCACTCCCTGGAAATGTCATCAGTTACTAGTTACTGATAATGAAAATCAATAAATAGTTGCAATTGTAACATCTGCTTTGTGTAGATATAGACTCCTCTTTGTATTTTTGTCCCTTAAAAACTGCATGCTCACTTCCCTGTATGCGCATGTGTATATTTATATGTGCTTGTGTGTCAAGATTGCATGCACGGGTGATTTACTATTCAAGCCAGCTAAACTCTGTGATATTCTTTCTTTCTTTGAAGGGGGCTGGTTTCTGAACAACTTTTATCTTTGGAGCTTAACAAGGACGTCAGCCACGGTGATTTGTTGGATTAATTTGCTGGGCTAGCTTAAAAAATTAACAAAATTGAAGTTAGTAACTGTGTCGATAAATAGAATGATAATACAGAGTTACCCATGGACATGGAAATGGTTTCAAAATTATGGTGGATGTATCGTTTGAACATCCCAGCTCTGATCGACTGCATTTTGCAAGAATCATGAGGATGTAATTATGCTTTTAAGGCATAGGATACTGTTGTTTTTTTATACAGTGAAAGTTGGCAGTGAACATGTTTGTAAAATAATAAGCAGCATGTATGTTTATGAAGCTAGCTTGAGTGAAGAACATTATTTCCCCCCCCCTCTCTTAGAAGCATGCAGCAGGCCAAGGGAACAATCACAGGTAAAACTTAAGGGAGAGGCTGTTTAGGACTAAAGGAAGAGGAAGGCATAGCCAAGTCTACAAATGGGCAGCAAAGCAATTTTGCACAGATACCTCATGCATACATGCAGTGGAGCAGAACATAAAGCAAGCTTCGTTCTCTTGTCTAATGTACATATTGTAATCACGGCAAGCATCACCTACATCCACTCATATTCATCTAAAGATAACCTCTTCTTTCCACAACTGGTTTAGAATCTAAGGTTCCTGTTACTGTGCCCTGACTCGGTAGCGCTCACTTCTATTTGTGTACCAAATAAACAAAGCACTAATGGAAAGCCATTCTAAACAGCTCACGCAGAAAACAGAACACATCTTGTAGTAACCTTAGGCTCCTCCATAAAAGAAGGAGAGAATATATGTAGCCACTCTTCTGGTTATAATCTCTGGTTTCAACAGCCTCTTGGTTTTGCAGATCCTTGTTTCATAACAAGGTCATGTTTCTTGTATCTTTTTGGACTTTTTTTTTTTTTTTTTTTTAAACAAATGGAAGCAGACTGAATTACAATGAAAATGCAAGGGGGGGGGGGGCATTGTTCGCAAGTTCTGAAACTGATGGATATTTAACAATGCTAGACTAAAAAATGGAAAGTAAACTCTCAGTTCAGAATACAAATATAAAAAAAAATATATGATGATGTTCCGAATATTAGACCAAGACCTAGTTTCTTTAAGTTTCCAGGATTAATATTGGTTGGTTCAAGATTACAGTCACTTCGAATTTGCCTTCACAATGACTTTTAGTATTCGATCTGCTCACTCGAACTCTGTAGTACAGTTATTTTATATTACTCTGCTGGCTATCCGATTGAAACACTGAATGCTACAAGTGCACCTGGCAGGCTCCCCATAGCGAGGGTTCTGAAAGAACAACAAATGTGATTCCACTTTCCTGCCAACAACATTGGGTGCTGGATCGGGAAGCATACATCAATGAATGCGCAAAGTGCTAAAGGCAAAGCATACTAAGAAAAGGATGAAAAGCTTGTGCCAGAAGAGGAGGTTCTGTCTGTCTTTTGCTCATAACCTATAATGCCACCCGATGGCTGACATTTTATAGTCAATTGCCAAAATGGTAATCTGTTTTGGATTATATTTCGGTGATAACTTTTAGAGCTTAATTGTTTTCACTAACACACGGCTCGAGAGAGTGAGAGAGCGAGAGGTGGGGAGGATATATATCATTACTAAAGAGACGTATCAGCATTCATTCCATGATATGCTAATTGTAATGAAGGAGAACTGGGGTCTAGAAAGCTTTATAATTTACATTCGCTCCCTGTAATTTCTCTGATGAAAATAACACAACATTAGAGATAAAAAAAGATCTACGTTGTCAGGATAAGGTAAACCTTTAATAAATGCCACAAGATTTATAGAAGTAATAATTATGCGCATGAGAGAGCAGTAAGCGGTTTCAAGTCAAGGGGAAGACGGTGGGGTGTAATTGTTAGCACCAAACAAATTATTAGGCACAAAATCCAATTTTTATATTTTTGCAACTAATGTATACTTTTGGTGGAAAAAAACCCAAAAACAAACATACAATGTGGTGCTTTTAAAAGATAAACAGATACATTTTGTTGTTTTTCCCTGCCAAACATTTAGAGCATAAATGCCTCTGAGCTCAATCAGACTATTAAAACACTATTACACAAAAACACTAATGGGCCATGCTTTTGTTTTTACAGAGAAATCAAATTCTCTTTTAAAAACAGACTTTAGCTATTTAAATAAACTGATTCAATACAGAAGTAATTCTAGTACTCACACGCACAAAGATTTATCAATAGATGTATTATTTCTATATGCATGAGTAGTTTTTCCTAGTTTTATTTATTTTTCTTGCTTTACTGCCAGAGATGATCTTCTATAAAACTGAATTAATTTACTTACTAAGTAACACATATTTCTCAAGTAGTGCGGATTTGTCTGTGCTTACTTCTGCTACAGAACAAGGGTACTAGACTGAGGCTCATACATGAAGAGATCATTTTGCTACCAAATGCCAGAAAAAAACAGGGTAGTCCACCTGGGTTCTGCATCAGTTGTAAGTGGTCCCAAAATAACTCAGACAATATTAAATTCACAGTGGCATCTGTCCATGAGCAACTCAAGTTGTCACTCTCCTAAATTTGTAAAAAAAAAATATAATAATAATAACAACAATAATAATAATAATTGAACACATGACAACAGGTAATGCAGAACCTGTGTGGTTAGCGAGAAGCATTGATTTTTTTTCTTTAAAAGACAAAAAAGAAAGGAAAATAAAAAGCATTTTTTGTTAGCTTTGACAACGTGAAACCATGCAAGCATTCCAAGACATCACAGAAGGGGAGGAGGCATAGCAGAAGGAATTGCGTTCCGGGAGGACCGGGAGGAGGCTTTGCCCCGAGAGAGAGCCAGCTCAGTCCCACTGTGCCCTGCTTGGGGGCCGGCTCTCCTCTCCCTACTGCAGACCGCGCCAGGCCTGGCGTAGAAGGGTAAGAAGTGAAAAGGACCAACCTTCTCGCTGATCTGAGAGATGAGAGTTTGGTTTGGTTTTGATGGCACAGTGCGATGGTGATGAGGAGGGAAATTAAAAAAAAAAAAAAAAAAAAAGACAAGGAGAAACACAGAGAGAGTAAAACAGGCCAATCGTAGGCTTACCCACACAAAGTGAAAAAGAGCAAGACAAGTGACGACAGTACCCTGTACATACAAAACACACCCTGAAGACACATGGACACACATATGTATGTACTGGACAATGCATACAAAATATGGACAAACACCTTGGCATAATCCTGTTATAATTTCAGATTTCAATGGAAGAATAATTTGTCCTGCAACAGGTTGAGGTTGTTCGAAACACAACACTGGGTGCAGTACAAACGGATTCTGCAACATTGAATTCCGGGATTGCAGAATTCCAACATGAGCAAAGCCATCTAACATACTGCTCACACATATAGCACACAGATAGAACAGCTCATACAGTCTGCAGGTTCACATAACCCACCTCATATATAGGAGGTAAGAAGGAAGCTCAACTGCTCTCAAATACAAACAGTACAGTAGATGCACACCCACACATACACACACAGTATACTCACATGATCCGTCTACACCGTCACCAACACAGCTAGGCAAGAGCTATGTCCCATTTAAACCCACACTTAAATACATTTTTGATACACAATGACAAATGAGACAGAGACATCCAACTGTGTCACATAAATAACTAGTGTTGACACAAACACCAGCTTCAAGTACAAGCAGGGTTATGTGCTTCAAGGTCTCATACACAATATAGTCACATATGGTATGCTTTATTTATCCACAGTCTTTCTTTGCACACAAACACTGTGTGTTTACTATACAAACACTTACGTCTGTGGTACATTTACAGTGGAAATAGGAGGTTGATCACTATGATTATAGCGTTGTAACACACATATATAGCGACATTCTGGCACAACAACCTTCCAATCCACACATAAAACATGACAATGGTTGACTCCTTTCCATAGCAGCATAAGTCATGTATATGTGCATGTGTGTATGTATACACACCAACATATACATACATAGTGGTTTGCAGAAGTATTCACCCCACATCAATAATGTCACATTTTGTTGACTTACAAAAATGCATGCAGCTTTTCAAACACTTTTTTTATTCAAACCTGTAATGGTTAAACTGAACACTGTTATATAAGGAGGAAGTTATATGTCAGCAAAACTTGCAAAGGAAATGTACAAAATGAAATTTGCTGATTGCATAAGTATTCAGCCCCTTAAGTCAGTAGCTTTTGCAACAATTACTGCTAGGAGTCTTTTTGGATAGGTCTCTACTAGCTTTGCACAGTAGGATGGTGAAATTTCTGCCCACTCTTCACTGGAAAATTGCTCCAGTTCTGATAAGTTTGTTGGGGATCGTCGATGGACTGCAATCTTCAAGTCCCGCCATACATTTTCGATTGGATTCAAGTCAGGACTTTGACTGGGCCACTCAAGAACATTAATTCTCTTCTGGTTCAACCACTCCAGTGTGGCTTTGGCTTTGTGCTTTGAGTCATTGTCCTGCTGAAATGTGAATTTCCTACCCAGTTTCAGGAGTCTTGGCTGACTCAAACAGATTTCCTTCAAGGATTCGCCTGTACTTTGCACCACCCATTCTCCCCTCTATACTGACAAGCTTCCCAGTCCTTGCTGAAGAGCAGCATCCCCATAACATGAAGCTGCCACCACCATGCTTGACAGTTGGGATGGTGTTGACTGGGTGATGTGCAGTGTTAGGCTTGCGCCAGATGTAACGCTTGGAATTTAGACGGAAAAGTTAAATGTTTGTCTCGCCTGACCACAAAACCTTTTTCCACATGTCTGCTGTATCATGTACATGCTTTTTTGCAAACTCCATATGTGCTTTAAGATTAGGCTTTTTGAGTAATAGTTTCTTTCTTGGCCCCCATCCATACAAGCCAGCCTTGTGTATGGACCAGCTTATTGTTGATGTGTGAACACCGACTTCCATCTCAGGCACAGAACTTTGCAGATCATTGTTGGCTTCAGAGTAACATCCCAAACCATTTTCCTGCTTGCCTTGCTGCTCACTTTATGAATGCGACCTGATCTGGCTAGTGTCTGGGTGGTATGATGCACTTCTTAATGATGGACTTCACCTTGCTCTGAGGGATAATTAGCGCCTTTAAAATTTTCTTGTACCCTTCTCCCGCTCTGTGCCTCACTACCACTTTATCCATGACTTGTTTTGAAAGCTACTTGGTCTTCATGGTTTCTTTGTTGGATTTTTTTTACTATGTGAGTTGCAGCTTGAAAGTCTTTATGTACCTTAGGAAAGTTCTCTACAAGTTAAACCACTTTGAGTAAACACAGGCTGAAACCATTTAAATTATTGTGTGACCTTTCAAACAAATCATTTACACCTGAGCTGATTTAGGGCTGCAGTAGCAAAGAGGTTGAATACTTATGCAACCGAGACTAATCTGTTTTACTCTGTAAATCTTACTTATTTATATTCTATATGCATTTTTAACTTTATCAATGTGTAGTATTTTGTGTAGATTCTACATGTAAAGTCTGATTTGAAAGTGTCGTGGAGTACACTCAGGTGCCAACACAATGTGAATACTTCTGCAAACAACCTTATGTTTTTTTATATATATATATACACACACACACACACACACACACACACACCTAGACACATTGCGTTACAATATACATATCAAATGTTATGAGCATCAACAATTTACTCAAAGCCTCCTCTAGTGTTTTGCACTATTATAACAACTTTGACTGTTATTAATACAGCTTAGTTTGTGTGAGACGAAACCAAGCTTTAATTCACATTGATCTGAATCTTCAAAAACTTGTGATCACAACAACTCAAAGTAAACTATACATGAAAAGTTAATATGAAGAGTTGTAATCCATCACATTTACCCAGTATTTCTTAACTGGGAGGGGCGTGACAAGCATTTAAAAAAAAAAAAAAAAAAAAAACTTTTTTTTTTTTTTTTTAAATTTAAAATGTATACGTGACATGATGTTCTGTAGATGGTTGATTCGAATTCTATGGTAGTATTAAAGCAGGTTGATTCTATGATAGTATAAATCACCTCCCCACCCCCCAAAATGTGCAAAATTTCTAACACTTTTCCACAGCAGTGTGTGTGTGTGTGTGTGTGTGTGTGTGTATATATATATATATATATATATATATATATATATATATATATATATATATATAGACACACACACACACACATTGCATATATGATTCTGCACTTCTAGTGGGTAAGGAGTCATCCTTCAGAAAGTGTCAAACAACATGAACACAGAACGCAATGAACAACTTGAAGAAAGTAGGCAAAAAGAAAAAGAACACATCAGCAAACCAGCAGTGAAGAGCTCCCAATAAAGAAGAAATGAAGCATCGAAGAAGCATAAGAATCAGAGATCCACCGCTGTCACCGCATTCAGGAGAGGGCTCATAGCAGCTCATGCAGACTTTACATCAATATTCACTAAACTTTAGGGAAAAAAGATTATGCCTAAAAATGTATTCACAGAGCCCTTGACAATCTGTGGGAGTGCAAGCTGGTTTCTCATTATCTGTCACAATCAAAACCTGCAAATTCAAATGTTAAAGAGCTGAAACTTCAAGACAAGAAGCACGACAAACTTCCTCTGTGTAATATCTTGACAGGAAACGCTACATAACATGATTCATGTGGCAGAGAAAGACATTGCTCTTTTTAAAGTACAATACATCTTGGGTTCAACTGGATGGTAATATTATTCAGGTTACAGAAACAAAAGGGTGCCTCCATTTTCGTGCCATGTGAATCATACAGCCTTATCTGCTTCTCTCTTTTATTCAATACGCAGTGCAGTCACAATGTAAACCTAGGTTTTTTGCAGACATGTAGATAATTGGTTATTCATCTTCTAGATGTTCCCAATAATTAAATTTCCTCTACCTGTAACTTTCAAGTAACCTGATTATTACACAGATTACCACCATGCTGGTTAAAAGGCTGCGGGAAGCAGAAATTAATTTGTGTCCCTAAGGCAGGGCTATCTTCCTGATTTCCACATGAATTTATGACTAGGGCAGCATTATCTTGCTTGTGTATTGGGGTCTTGCTTTTATCCAATTTTAGATGGGTTGAACTCTGGCACAATAAGTGACACACAAAGATTGAAAACTGCAAATGGGCTGCCATCAATTTCTGATTTACAGTTACAATACACTGTAAAAACTAACTACAACAACAGGACCCAACAAATAGAGCTCAGGACAGGTTGCAGAGTCTCCTTGGTGACTGGTTAATTAATTATACAAAGCCTCTCTTTAGTATCAACAGTGTATGCCTCAATCCTTTTATATGGTGAGATGTGTTATTTTTTTTAACGCTGACATAGAAAAAGTTGCACCTCTCTCTCAAAACTATGCAGCAGTAACAGGCATGGCGACCTTTGAGTCGGCCATCTGTCAAGGAAAGCCGTTGTATGCTAGTGAATCAGAATGTCACAGAAACTGCACCGTCAGGCCCTTTCCATTCATTACACACCTTTTGCAAATATTTTTGCATTCAGTCAGCATTCACATTTTTTCTGTGTTTTATGTTAAGCAGCTAGTAGGTACGGGTACAGTTAGAGGTACATTAGGTGTGACTAGTGTACACTATTTTAAACCTATTTTATATATATATATATATATATATATATATATATATATATATATATATATATATATATATATATATATATATACACACACACAGTGGCTTGCGAAAGTATTGACCCCCCCTTGGCATTTTTCCTATTTTGTTGCCTTACAACCTGGAATTAAAATGGATTTTTTGGGGGTTTGTATCATTTGATTTACACAACATGCCTACCACTTTGAAGATGCAAAATATTTTTTATTTTGAAACAAACAAGAAATAAGACAAAAAAACAGAAAACTTGAGCGTGCATAAGTATTCACCCCCCCAAAGTCAATACTTTGTAGAGCCACCTTTTGCAGCAATTACAGCTGCAAGTCTCTTGGGGTATGTATCTATAAGCTTGGCACATCTAGCCACTGGGATTTTTGCCCATTCTTCAGGGCAAAACTGCTCCAGCTCCTTCAAGTTGGATGGGTTCCGCTGGTGTACAGCAATCTGTAAGTCATACCACAGATTCGCAATTGGATTGAGGTCTGGGCTTTGACTAGGCCATTCCAAGACATTTAAATGTTTCCCCTTAAACCACTCGAGTGTTGCTTTAGCAGTATTCTTAGGGTCATTGTCCTGTTGGAAGGTGAACCTCCATCCCAATCACAAATCTCTGGAAGACTGAAACAGGTTTCCCTCAAGAATTTCCCTGTATTCAGCGCCATTCATTCATGCTGCCACCACCATGCTTCACTTTGGGGATGGTGTTCTCAGGGTGATGAGAGGTGTTGGGCTTGCGCCAGATATAGCGTTTTCTTTGATGGCCAAAAAGCTCAATTTTAGTCTCGTCTGACCAGAGTACCTTCTTCCATATGTTTGGGGAGTCTCCCACATGCCTTTTGGCGAACACCAAACGTGTTTGCTTATTTTTTTCTTTAAGCAATGGCTTTTTTCTGGCCACTCTTCCGTAAAGCCCAGCTCTGTGGAGTGTACGGCTTAAAGTGGTCCTATGGACAGATACTTCAGTCTCCGCTGTGGAGCTTTGCAGCTCCTTCAGGGTTATCTTTGGTCTCTTTGTTGCCTCTCTGATTAATGCCCTCCTTGCCTGGTCCGTGAGTTTTGGTGGGCGGCCCTCTCTTGCCAGGTTTGTTGTGGTGCCATATTCTTTCTATTTTTTAATAATGGCTTTAATGGTGCTCCGTGGGATGTTCAAAGTATTGGATATTTTTTTATAACCCAACCCTGATCTGTACTTCTCCACAACTTTGTCCCTGACCTGTTTGGAGAGCTCCTTGGTCTTCATGGTGCCCCTTGCTTAGTGGTGTTGCAGACTCTGGGGCTTTCAGAACAGGTGTATATATACTGAGATCATGTGACAGATCATGTGACACAGACTGCATACAGGTGGACTGTATTTAACTAATTATTTGACTTCTGAAGGTAACTGGTTGCACCAGATCTTATTTAGAGGCTTAATAGCAAAGGGGGCGAATACATATGCACGCACCACTTTTCTGTTATTTATTTTTTAGAATTTTTTGAAACAAGTTATTTTTTTCATTTCACTTCACCAATTTGGACTATTTTGTGTATGTCCATTACATGAAATCCAAATAAAAATCCATTTTAATTCCAGGTTGTAAGGCAACAAAATAGGAAAAATTCCAAGGGGGGTCAATACTTTCGCAACCCACTGTATATATATGGTTGGGGGGTCAAGTAATATACAAGCAAAAAAAACCTTATGTCAGAAAACCTTTAATGTCTGCAAAAGTCATGGCCAGTGTGTGGTTACTGAAATTCTCATCTGTACCTAGAATGGTTTAGGACCCAGGGGAGCCCTGTGGCAGGCATGCATTCAGTGCGCAAGGCAAATTCACGTAGACACGCACCTGCACCCAGCCCCCATCCCCGCCATCCCACCCCATCCCCAGTATAATTTATATTTTTAGTTCGCATTTTGTCAAATGTAACTTTTAGTATGGCCTGTGGATGAAAGTCAGTCTCAAATTTCAATGTCTTGTTTGGCACATATCAGGATATAGCGAGCACAGGAACAAATCCTGTTCATTACTGAGGAAGAGTTACAGTGTCATTTGTTACTGTCAGTCTAAAGTGCAACACAGACGCAAAGTTGCCTTTGCATACTAAACACGTTTCAATAAACAGACACCTCTTGCATTTTAGCACTGGGTGAAAAGAAAATACGCTTCTTAGTGGACCATAGAGCAAGTGGTCATAGACATTTTATTTATTTATATGTACTTTTTGAAAACCTTAACCTTGGGTGCCTACACCACCAGCATCTCATTTACAGTGGGGTCCTGCTGGGAAGGTTAAGCCAACAGCTAGGTGCCCAGGTATGGCAAAAGCAATCTTCTTTACTACAGATATAAAATAATCACTAAACCTATTCAAATGACATATCGGCTGACAACTGTTTGACAGTACTGGTCATAAATGAATATTAATTAGAAAATATTTTATAATACACAGCCTATATGATCAACAGAATAATGACTTAAGGTTAGTAATGACATGTACAAGGTTTGTGCGCACTCAATGTTGTGTATGACATTCCAGTCATTCTAACTTGTAAGTAAGAGATTAGGGTACTATATTATAAATAGCAACTAATATATATATATATATATATATATATATATATATATATATATATATATATATATATATATAAACACAAACCTTTTCCCACTCAGTTTAAAACAAGGAAGCAATAATACCTTAAAACACCATCTTGCAGTGAGACCTTAATTAACGTTGTGTATTGCCATGTACAACTGGCATTTTAAGGTCCACAAATTATCACTGTGGTAGTATTTAGATCTGCCACTGTTTACATAATTTACTTTAAAGTGTAGGTGAGTTCCTAATAAAACAGTTAGTTCCAGCAAAGATCACTGCATTTTCTAGCTGTTTGCATAAAGGGCAACAACTACTCTATGTTTGATAATTAACCAGTGTTGCATTCCCACAGCACACAAACACAGTGGGAGCTGCAAGACTATGCCTCTAGCATTTTGAGATAAGCTGGATAACAGGCTTGTGGCAGCAGTGCCTGAGAGCTCATTCTGCTGCTGTTAACAAGGAGGAAGATTACAATCATGTTATCTGAATCTCTTCCACTACCCAGTCAAGGTTGCAATTTGGTCTTTCGAATACTCAACCCCTTTGAGGGTGGGGACTATACAAAAATATTTTTTTCCCTAGTGTTATAACAAATGACATACAAATAAAAAAAGAACAGATAACGAACCAGTTACAGATTGTTAAAATGCAAATAGAATTTCAAAAATCAAAAAAGGAGTTGCTATTGAGACAAAATTGGAGTTTGTACAAATAAAAATATATGGAGTGGGAAGGGGGGGTAATAAAATATTTCCTAATTCAAGTAGGCCTCCTTCTACAGCACTGGTTTCCTATTAGGGGGCGAAATTATATTAAAGAGTTAATAAAACATTTGCAAAATCTGCAGAATGAACATTTTTGTAGATGTATCTTTTGACATAGGATTACATTTTGTGAAGGAAAAACAACTGTTTATGTAATTTTAGGGAACAAAAAAAAAAAAAAAAAAAGTGTTCACGCAGTCAACTTTTATAAAACCACACACGGAAAGCCATGCATCTGTTAGCAATCAATCAGTTAATCAATCAATCAAATAAATGGTCCAGTTGCTTCCTGACTCAAGGGCCATGGCTTACCTCGCACATAGAGATTGGCGGGGGCTGAGTAGCGGGTCCCAGCACTGTTGCTTGCCACACATTCATATTTTCCCTGGTCAGACTCCTCACTGTTCTCAATCTGCAGGGCACCTGTGTACACGAAAGAGCAAATGGGTCAGGAAGAGTTACAGCTAAACTATGCGGAAATCGAAACGAGAGACACAAAGCCGTGGATGTGAGTGATATTCAGAAATGAAGACTTTCAAAACATTTCCTTTGAACTTGCAGACTGGGGTAAAGTGCAGTGTTAATACTGCATAAATGTTGACAGCCTTAACTTCAAACACAATATACTGTAGCCTGCTGAGGGAGAGAAGAGGCTGATGCTTTCAATGGTGACGTATCACAACTTAATTTCATGTGTTAAACTAAATTTTATTTAGATAATCTCTACTGGGCACACATATATATATATATATATATATATATATATATACTATATATATATATATATATATATATATATATATATAAATGAAACAGGTTAATTACAATGGTTAATTATATATCTTCATTTAGTTCATGTTTTGAAAGAGTGTCTATGGTGGCACACACAAACGCACAGTGGTAGTGAAGTGAAGAACTTGGAGGAGTGTGTATGTACAGTACGTAATAACAGACACTGGTGGATTAGGTCATTTTATGTAACTGAAAGTAGTAGTCTGAACACTAAACAGTTTCCATGACTTGCAACCTTTTAATAAACAGCAGATAAAAGCACACGTGAGGGATGTGTACAAGCGAGTTAAAAGGACTGGATTCCAGAGTGCTTTACAACAATGGGAAGTAAGCTCGAGGGGTTGACCTCTTTAACTTTTAATTCTGTGTACTAGAGGAGTCTGTGTTTATGCAATTAATCCACAGTCAATAACTGGCGTTTAAAAAGCTGGCATCTTTTCAAATGAAAATGTAAGAACGGGCAGACCCAGAAAAGACCAGGAGATGATCAGCCTTTTCCGTTGTCTGGCTCACTGCACTGTTCAAAGTTGTCACAGATGCCTAATGCAAGTAAATTGGCTCAGAGGTTTCCAGTGAAGAGCACAGAGTACTGTAAATGCCCAAGCTGCAGTTTGCATAATAAACACACAGACATACAGCTGCAATAGGCATCCTACAGTCACGGTCTGTAGTTAAAGAGAAACAGAGATTCAGACAGACACGAAGACAGACAGAACAAGTGCAGGTCTTTAAGAGAAGCAAGCATGTCAAAAGGATCTTGACAAAGCAGCACACTGAAATGAAATGGATCTGAGTAACACCAATTGCCCTTATTAAAGAGAGTTTAATATCCTGCAATGAACGGGGCAAAATGCTGCCGAATTTATTGTTATTGTATGAAGCAAATTACGAGGATAACGCAACCAAAATGCATTACTCAAACTATAGGGGGGATAATTAGCTAGATAGGCTAGATCAACTAACTCCAATTCCAGTAACAAAGTCTTATTGCTCTTGCTTTGTAAAACTTATTTATATGAAGAGCAGCCAGGTCTAAAACTGGGAAACAACTTCCAAGCTATGTGCAAGCCGCACTCCAAGGTTCCTTAAACACAGTGGGTTCAGGCAGAAAGCTCAGCATTAAGCAGCCTGTCAGTTTCAGTGCCTGCTATCTATACAGGTCAAAAATAACCACTTGTGAATGGGTAGCAAATCTGACAAAGCTGAGCCTGCCAGATGAACAACAGGCTGCAAATTCCTAATCAATTACAGAATTGTATGGCACAGATTGCTTTTAGGCTTCCTTTTTTTAAGTAGTCTTTCCCTTTCGTCTTTTTTAGACAGTAGGCTTTTAAAACCAGATTTCCTTTATCAGTTGCATAGATTAAATGGTCTCAGAGCCACACAGACCAACCTGTTTTTGTGACTCTTTGGTTATCAGTTTGTTCACATAAAATACTGTTCTGTGTAATTTACCTTAACAGGAAGACTACTCTTTGATAGGTAATTAAATTGGTTCAATACGCTACCTCAAACGCATTCTCAGAAGTTTAAAGCACCCCTGAAGTTCAAGAGAACTCTCTTTAATCTCTAAGAAAATCAGACACTTGATAATGTATGAACATGTGATGAAAAAGTTTTTGTAGCTTTATATATAGTTTTAGAATTTCCCTTTTCTGCTCCTCAAGTCATCCAGTACTGTACAGGAATAAGCAACATTATCATTTTTTTTTTATTTTTTTTTTAATTTGGAAGACATAAGCTAGACATTCAATTTAAAAGACAGTGAAGCACGCTTTCAATGGGATTCCAGAATGTTTTGTGAAATGAACGACTCCATAAACAAAAATGTTTCACACAAAAAAAAAAAAAAGGATGCATGAAAACATCCCTGATGGATCTGGTGCTGTGAGCCATCAGTATTATCATCAGATCGAGGTGCTTGCTCCTGTTTTTGTAACCTTACTGGCTTTATCGGAGAGAACTGATACTGTCTCAAGAGAACAATTGAGATACATTTAACCTCTTGCTCTATTAAACCCCAGAAAGCTGCTTTTTCATTTACACATTTTTACAAATTAAAGTGAAACTTCATTAGTAAGTTCCGAGCTCCTCCCAGTTAACAGGAACGTCACATACCTGCTCCCTGAGTGGGCTCCTTTAACTGCCAAAGAAAATATATGAAAAAAACATGGATCTAAGGAACCAGTTCCCTTAGGCTCTTACTGAAGAGGTTATGGTCTGCACTTTCGGCAAATGCCTGAGGTCATTAAGAGGAAATCTCTCGGTTGATCTACTGAGAGTCAGTCCTGGCCTCATCTCTACTGGGTAACTACGAGGTAAAAGGGTTGAGTTTCTATTTATTCATTTGGATTTTTGGTTCTGTGCGTTACCTCACAGCACCAGCACCCAGTCTAAGGCAAGACCTTTACATCACAATAATGCAGAAAAGTCTATAGTGTTCTCAATGGTGATTTGAGTGATGCTGATAAATGACAATATTTATTTTTTATTTTTTTTATTTTAAATACTCAGTTACAACATACAGGGGTTATTCAACAGTTTAGGTATTATACATGGTATATTTAGATGTTCATTCATGCCAACATTATTTTAATTAATGAGAAGACTCCTTTCTTAACTATCGATTGTGTACAAAACTGTGAATGAAGGAGGACAGGCTCCTTCCAAGCTACTATGTCAACCATGATCTGGAACAAGCGCCCTCTTGTGGACTAAGTAACTTACAACAGTGATGGTATGCATGTCCGAATGCATTGTAGTTTTAGACTATGGAACCCAGACACCCTTGAGTCTTTTAAAATGTAACCCTAACTTCCCCTTTTCAGCCTTGTCAATCAAGGGGACTCTTATACAAATAATGTAATTTCAATATCAACAAGGAGGTCTTTTTTTTTTTTTTTTGTGAAAGCTGCCTTTTGTTTGCAGTTGGCCAAACAAAATGGCAACTCCCCCACCTCCATCCTCATTTCCACAGTGCACTTTCTACAAGATTGCAGCCAAGACCGCAGCGGGTATTTTGCATTATGATCTGTATCCTATTGAGTAACCCCTTTACAAAGTAAAAATTCAATGGATGGTGTTTGAAGTGTTTTTTTTTTTTTTTTTTCTTTTTTCTTGAACAACTGAAGAAGTGCATATGAGCTAAAGCAAAGGAACTGTTAGGACTGAAAGAGCTGAAAATGAGAACAGTGGGGGGGTGGAGTGAACCGACAATTCAGAGGGGGTGGGGGCTTTTCAGCATTCTTACCTCTGATTGGTGTACCACCTGGTGAGGTAATTTGAATGCAAATAAGATTAGAGAAAAGTGTTAGTACAAAAAGGAGAGAATGAAAGAGAAAAACAGAAAAGGAGGAAACTAGTAGAGAAAACATTTTAAAAGCTTCGTTTTGCTTAGTTTGAGAGACCAAATAATAATAAGTAAATAAAATAAACAAAAGCAGGAACTAGTTAGAGCGACACTTTCAAGAGGTTAGTAAAGCGCTTGTGGCTGTGTACTGCAAGTGCCTTGGCGGGACTAAACTGGGCTTAAATTCAACTGCAAACAGAGTTATTGAGAGCCACAGACAGGGGCTGCGAGCCTGCGGTCCCTTTCCAAACACCTCGCTGCTGCAGGCCACCCTGCTCCTACTCTCTCAGGTCTGCTGTTCCAATTCTGTGCCAAGGTAAACTGATGACCCAGTGTGACTGCTTGTACAAGTAAGTTGTTAACTCTGGCTCAGGGAGACGAGAGGGACAGCACCATTTGCAGCAACCCCCTCAAGCGCTTGTGTTAGATGTTAGTAGTAAAGGAAGAATTATGCATATCCAGTTATATGCAGCAGGAGGGCTGTGGTTTGTGTTGGTTTCTATACAGATGCTAGGATCTGAATACTATACCAATCACTTGCCACTTGAGAAACAGTACAACAGAATAAAGAGAAATAGGAAAGGGGCTTGAGAAAACAAACAGCTGTACACTATGTGGTTTGCACTCTGTACAAGGCACACCAGTATACAAGAGGTTTCCGCCACACTAAAACTTGCCTTGCATCTACTGCAGAGGCAACAACTTCACACACTCTCACCCTCTATGTATCCCAAGCAGACCCAATACTGTTAAACTGCACATTCTCATTTCGATATTGTGACTCCCTGGACTTCTTAAAGCAGGTTTACCGGTATTTAAAAAAAAAAGAAAAAAAAAAGGTTAAATTGCTATATTTTCACATGCAGCTGAAGTCCTTAAACCGTAGGATTTATTGTCAACCACAACCTAAGTGTGTATTTATTCTATTATTTCGGAGGATTCACTTAATGTATTATTCTTATTGGATTTTCACATCAATGGGGTCCTGTAGGAATTCTTAGTACACACCATACATCATTTAATGTTACCTTGGGGACCCACATTTTTATCATTAGTGTATAATTTTATTCACCAGGTCAGCATAGTAGAATAAATTAATATTCACAATATATACGTATATAAATTATTTGACCTAATCTCAGTATATTTTACCCTCACAATCTCCTCCTGCTTCTTCGTCCATATTTGAAATTCCTTTTTTTTTTTTTTATTACTACCTAGTGAAAGAACACACAGCACTACACACTTTGAGAACGGTCACCGCTCAGCACAGCTTCTAATGAGGTGTTTTCAGCATCAAAATTGGCTTAGGGCAACAAAGTCTGGGACTAATGCATTATTATTTCAGGCATATGCTACAGACAGGTTGCATATTATTCTGCAAGGAGTTTATTAGATTTTTTAAATTTATTACTTTAAAAAGGACATGTTTTATCCTCATATCATTTTAAGCTGTAGGTTTTGAGCTGAACGTTCTGTACAACAATCGGTTTTGTATATAAATCTGCAGATAGCTGTGGAGTCCAGAGTAGTCAAATCTGCTGAATATGCTGTCCACACTATCAAGTTATATTTATCGGTGTCCTTTAAATTTCTCTTTTAGATCTATTTATTCCCTGTGTAAGTCAAAGCTGTGTATTTATCAAACTGGCTAAGCTGTAGAAGAGTGCAGATCAATACTAACAGTGAGCTGAGTCCCTAGTTAAATAACATTAACTGTAATTACTTTAAGCCTTCTTTTGTTTTAAAGGGATTTGGCAGAGTTTAATGTAAAGGGCATATAAATTAAATATTTTGTGACAAGAGCAGAAAGGTCCCAGACCCACAGCCATGGCCGATCTGTATCTGTCATATTCAGCACTGATGAAAACAAATTACTCCTAGTCCCTCTTGTGTAGACATTTGCACATCACACATGGTTTAAAAAATAATCATACATTTCAAATCAGCTTAAAATCAGTAACATTGTCGATATGTAAAAATGTCTTATTAATCAGTATTGCTAATCCATTAAAGTAGAAAATGTAGGGTAAATGTCAATAACCACGCTTTCAAATACAAGCAAGATTGAAAAAGTTTTATGCAGCGTTTCTTGGAAGAAATACATGCACATTTCACTTGAACGCTGGGGGAAAGGCTGCCGTTTTGAAATAAGGCAACACTGTTGACTTTAAATCTTAACCACTTGGCACTTAAATTACTTAACCTTCAATCGCTAACACCCCACAACTACTCCAGTGCTGTCTAAGTAAACGTACTATTTCAAATGGCATCTGGCTGCAAAGTACAGGGCCAGAAGGTCTTTCGATTTCCTAGAACCTCTTTGTTTGTTTTGCAGTAATCATTAAGAGAAAAAACAGAATGATTCTGTGTTCGACAGACACAGGGAGGACAGGTGATCCTGACAGCCCCCGAGTAACCTTGTTATACGCAGACAACATTTAACAGAGCTGTCTTTCAAATGGAGTAAGCTTTCTGAAAGGTGCCTTTTCTATGTAATAACTAGCTGCCTTTCTTATGTAATAATGTGAATGGTAACATCAAGATTAAACTGTTTGGTCAAGATTGTGTGTTCTCCAGCTGCAGTATCATTCAGATAACTAGTGTGCACGTCTGCAGGCGAATTAAAACACAACATCAATTTGCCCAATGGAGCATGTTTTACTGGCATTTACTTCAGCAGTTTCCTTCTATTTTATCAGTGCTTCTCACAATTTATTCGTGCTGTTTTTAGAAGCAATTTGATTGCATAAGAGTTAGAGTTTTAAGTAAGTTTTGGTTAAGACAGGATTCAGCCTGCACAAGCAGCTGTCAGCGAGAATGTGTGGCTTATTATACCTGAGCGGAGCTGTTTGATTCGACCGTTGCTGCTAGCTATATCCACCGGCAGGAAGTCCTTAAACCAGTTGATTTCAGGGTCAGGGTTCCCACTTGCTGCACACAGCATGGTCGCCGTGCGTGTCTTCTCTACCACCTTCAGCTGAGGGCCCATGTCAATGGTTGGGAACCCATGAGGTATCTGGTCTTCTGTAAACAAACAAAACAATGAAAATGGTCAGGCTTCAGTGCTGTTTGGTTAAACATTACATGTAAATCTTGTACACCACTGAAAGACACTGCTGTGGATTTGAAAGCAAGTGACATTTTAATATCATTAGAGTTACGGCAAAGAAAACGGTATCAGGACTTTATCCTTTGTGTCTCTATAATCTATATGACCAGTATGGCTTCACACTTTCTTAGCCATACAGTATCAGAAATAAACAAAATGCTAATTTTGCCCTTAATGATTCCCAAGAGTAAGGGGTTAAGAAAAGAGGAATGGTTTCAGGGTACTTCCCACCATTTTTTTTTTTATATCTTGGCAACAGTACTAAACTACTAATTGCACATACTGCTTACCATTGAGTGTCTCTAACCACTAGGCCTTCCATCTGCTTCCCAGCATGAGGCTCAAATCACTAAAAGTAACATTGACACCCAACCTTAAACTTTAATTTCTGAATCTGTTTCTTTGACAGTTTAAAGTACTTTTATGTATAAATGCTTATTTTCCTGCTGACCTTTTTCAGAGTATCCCGAAGAAAAACATCATACTGCCAAGAGTCTGTGAAGTCTCACAGTCCCAGCCAGGGGAGGAAGGATTACATCCCCATGGAGTGAATTTACTTGCAGCAACACCTGACTCAGGACTGTTCAAAGTAACTGCAATTCCAGGACATATTTAATTTTTTGGAGATCTGAACAACCTCCTCATCAGTGATCACTGACAGAATCCTTATATCAATTCCCTAAAAACTAGATTATACGAATTGATGCAATCGAATAACTCAATCAAGAATTTGATTGTTTATTTCTCATATGAAAAATACTTTTCCCAATTACCCATTTAAGCAACCACACATCTCCATCATCCAAAAATGTTCCTTCTCTCCAACAGCTTGTTCATTGTTTCATACAGTAGGTAGGGTTCACTCAGGTTTGATACAAGTGTTCTGGGAGGTGACTACCTAATGATCTGCAGGTTAAGCACAGTAAAATCAATAAAGTGAAAATAATTCAACACTAAGGCATACTGATCTTGTACTGGAAAGGTGACGTGTGCTGCTGTAGTAAAAGCCCAGAGAAAATTCCACTGAGCCATATTTGTGCTTAGCAGCACAGAGAGTGGAAGAATCAAGATATACTACCCGACATGGCCCAGTAATTACTGAATACTGACAGGTTCATGTCAATAACAGGCCCAAGCCAACGAAGCACATCATAGCTATTTTATTTCAATGAAGAAGTCAAACACGCGAACTGGGATTAAGAACTGCTTTTGTTATTTGTTTTCAGGTTTTAAAATCTCATTCCATTTCCTAGTATGGACGGTAAGGGGAGGTCATCTATCAGACCAGTGAATTCTCTGGTGGTTCTGCTGTTTAACCAAGGGCTACAGCCCAGCACACTGCTCCCAAGGCTCATGAATTATCCAACCCACTCACAGTTCCAGGCTGCACAGGGAAGGGTGACATTTTGGGTCTCCTATTCCTACTGCTCAGGCCTGGCCTTGCTAAAAAAAAAAAAAAAAAAACTAATTTTACATGAACTTCACTCCGCATTAATCAAACTGCGCTGACACCTCGCAAAGGTCTATTAGTAATGGTCAATAGAGCGATAAGTAATAAGGAGATGAACTAACGCCCTTCTCGGTTTAACCAAACAAAACAAATATGTTTGTATTTGTCCTTTCAAACAAGCACCTGTCTTGGGAGCAGGGCAACAATTGTTTATTTTAGGTATGCTGCCCAATTGCTTAAGTTTCTTAAAACAAATACAAAAACGGAGTAATAAAGACAAATGGGACACCCTTGTTAACAAGGGGTTTATACTGGAGAGTCATAATTATTAATCAATAACAAAAAGTGTTGGCATTTTTGTATAAATAACCAGCCTATTCTTCTACCTATTACTCACAATGAAATTACTTGGAGGGAATAAAAAAATATTGCTCCAGTTAAAAATATTATAATATTTAGGTCTATTGTTTACAGTGACAAATCCAACTACTTAACGGTGTTTTATGTTTCATAAGTACACATATTAATACTTAAGCATATTTTACTTTTGCAGTGTAATTGTTTATAAACCTTAAAAAAGAAAAAAATATATATTTTAAAGCACACGTACAGTTAATGTTACCACAATGTGATACTAGTAGTGCATATCAATTAACCAAAAATGTTCTAAGATCATGAAGGGGTGTTGGGTAAGATGGCAGTAATACTGATCAGCAATGTCCTGCACTCCTCCTGTGGTCTTTCTGGGAAATTACAGAGAGAGACTTGATTTATTCTGCCCGGGTGACACCTTTCACTCGGGAGACCAAACGATGTAACCCAGGCAAATGCAAATGAAGGAAGAGGAGGTGGTGTGAGATTTTCAAGAAACATTAGCACGTTTAGTACAAGCACTATCTTCAAGGTTTGCAAGACAGTGTTTTCTTAAGAAATTACTTTCTGTTGCCAGGCTTCATCTGTACGCATTCCTGTAAATTTTTTTTCTTTTTAATTGTGAACATTTTGATATTCTGAAATGACATGTTTCAGGCCATTAATCACTGGGGAACAAATACCCAAACAAATCCCACATACACTGGAACATAATAATAACTAAGCAAGACATTCAGCTAAAAGCTATTTCACTGGTACAGTACATGAATCCAAATAAGTAAGCTTCACTTACACCCCAGCTAAGCTTGTCTACATGATAAACAGAAAACTGACAATGCTGTGGTTGCAATTGTATTTTAAAATACAATACTGTGCTCTGTAAAGCCTACATTTTTCTACAAAAAAAGGTCAGAGACATCTTCATTTTCAATGTGTAAAAAAAAAAAAAAGGAGCAGCATGCAGCTTCTTCATTTCTGCATGACTTTGTTATCACTCTGTTCATTGTCTGGAACAGGTCCCATTTATTCCATACAGTGCTAATCCAGGTGGAAAGAGGCAGGTGTCTCTCACATTCTGGAGACCGTTTGTTGTATTGATGAGGGCTTGCGTGAGACCAGGAGACCTGAACAACAGTTGAGCATACCGAGATGACAAGCACAGATCTGGTGTTCCAGCTTCCCCCAGTAGTGTTGTCACTCTCCTTCCTAAACTGTGCTTGCAGGTGAGATTTCACCCAAGATTGAGGCTGTGCAATAGCTAGCAATTGTCAGTGATCTGTAAACTCCTCTGCTCAGCAGTTTCCCTCTCCAGTACGTTACTGGCAGCATTACAGAAGATGGGATAGCAGGATAAGGATAGAGGTGGATGCTTAAGGCAAAAATCTTCTCACTTTTCCTTTTCTTCTTTTTTTTTTTTATTTACTGTAAACATGGAGAGGCTTTGACTGAGAAACAGAAGCTGCTTCAATGTTGGCTGCCAAGTGCCATCTCTACTTCTATGAAGGCTTTATTTAACAACATCCTAAAATAAAACAGAATATTTATACTTTCAGCTGTTTTGTATC
This sequence comes from Polyodon spathula, assembly GCF_017654505.1. Classification (NCBI taxonomy): domain Eukaryota; kingdom Metazoa; phylum Chordata; class Actinopteri; order Acipenseriformes; family Polyodontidae; genus Polyodon; species Polyodon spathula. Next base: position 6,017,143 of record NC_054547.1, on the reverse strand, counting down.
ACCTTTGACACCCAAAAGGCTGTTTAATTCCTACATGTACACAGACCTGTCAAATTGTATTAACACTGTACCATGCCTTTTGTGGCTTAAGATATATCTACAGGGCTTTACACTTACAATACTTGGTATTGAGAGGCCTCTTAGATTGACAAGTGATAACAAAGTACCAACCTTGGAAACCCCCACACAATCAAAATCCAGCATTTCAGTTGAGCTGTCAGTTGGACAAAGACACTCTGGGCCTCAAATATAAGTTCCAACATGTCTAAGACACGGGGAGGGGCTCTTACCATTGCACATCCACCTGCTAGAGTTCAATGCTGCCCAGCATCTATTCCTACTTCATCCCTCAAGTCACTAAGTCACAGGAAACTTTTAGCAGACAAGTGTCCTGTATATCTTCTATACGTCAAGAGATTGCCCTAGATCATTTTAATACAATGCGTTTTAAAATCTTAGCTGCTTAATGAAATACTCTTCAGGTGGCGTGAAAACTCATGTTTTCTAAGAATTTATAACATTACTGATTCCCACCTGCACAGACACACAAAATGATCCACATTTTCAGGTGAAGTCTTATTTGTTGTAGATGTATAATTTGTCCTTCATAAAGCACTTTGCTGACAGCATTAACCTGCAAACATTATTCACTGGAGAATTAATTTGGTATTGTAGATGATGGAATGTCATAACTGACTACGTTCAAGTGTGTGTGTGTGTATATATATATATATATATATATATATATATATATATATATATATATATATATATATATATATATATAATTTATTTTATTTACCATGTCCCCCTCCTAACATTTTATCGCTGCTGGAACTTGCCCGGTCACGCTGGGTGACTCTAAACAAGATCTCTCCACTCCATCTCAACTCAATAGCACGCCACACTGAAGCAGCAAAACAAAGTGTTCAAATTACACAAGGATTACCAAACAAGGGTTCACTGTTTAATCAGGTGTTTACTGTACTGTAGTTCCTGGAAGGTTTTGTGTACAGTTCCCATTGTAATTGGGAAGCAATCTTTATATAAAAAAAAACAGAAGCACTTTATCTGAACTGGGTGAAAACAGACTACCCAGGCTTGTTTTTACATCAACCAGAAATACTTTAAGGTAGGAAACAGATAACAAAGGCACCTCTATTTCCCTGCCACAACTTTACATGAATGACAACAAGGTGATACGTCTTTAAAAACAGCCCCCTATCTACTGTTTCTAATTATCCATTCTTTTATTCAAGTCTGACATCTTCTCATTGACACACAGTACTTCAGCACCAGCAGGCTCTGTGGTTGAATACTACTAGAAAGAAAGTTATCTGAGGATGCCAGTCGTGTCTGTTCCTGACTCTGGCAAGGTGAAAAATAAATAACCCCCGCCTCATCTTTATTATTGGATGTCATAGAGCCACTGAGTCAATATATTCATATTACAACAAGGGTGAGACCTCCAGTAGGTTAGATGTTGCCAAGAGAAAAAAAAAAACACAACTGATGGCATTTCTCTGTTCATGTGTAACACCTCCTATGTGAGATATGTCTTCTTGGGCTTTAGAGGGAAATACGCCAACACCACAACAATAGCAATGAATTCAATCACAAAATAATAATTATGTCTCTCTAGTTTATGTCCCTCGTTGCCAAATCAACATTGCCTTTATCAATACAGTACTTTATTGAGAGAAAATATTCCACCAAGCCTTTCGATGACAGGTATACCAGCCCTGCCTGTTATCAATTTACTACTCACAGCTTACCACAGAATTCCTCACTGGATAGAAATATTACACTAATCCCTGGCTTAACTAACATGGTAACCAGTTTTACTGAGTTAAAAAATGTCTTGCACAGAACAAAAAGCTTCCAAAATACAATACAATGTATGGTGGGTCTAACTAATTGATTGTTGTACTGGGTTATTTTTACACCCACAGGCACCGTGTTTTCTTAAAGTTACATAAAATAAAACAAATAAGAAAGTGTCTAAAGATGGTCTGTTTTAGCACTGTAATTGTTTTAAACGGATACCCTTTCATGAATAAATTTAATATCTTACCATTTTACAGATCCTGTTCTACCTAGTTCCACCCCCGCAAGACCACTGGGGAGGATACAGTATACAAGGCTGGTCCATTAACTACTGTGTCTATGTAGGAAATGCAAGCACAGAGATGGTATTTCAATGTTTTATAGACCTTGCAGACTCAAAACATTTTTATTGGCATGGCCTGTTGAAAACCAGAAAACTGATGGCTATGCAAGCCATTACTGGAATTTACAACAGGGTGCATATGTATATCCAGAGTTGCTTTGAATACAGCCATAAGGGACTGTGTTCAATGCTTGTGTGAATGATCTCCATTAGCTCTATAATACCTTGAGACTGCGTCCTTAGGATGCTGTGCTTTAATTAAACGCATCTGTTTCTCGTGTGACAAGCGAAGGCATTGCTGCCTGATGATGAGGTTCTGCAGAATTGTTGGAAGGAAAAAAAAAAAACAAAAAAAACTGTTGTGCTTTCAATGATATTTAAATGAATAAGTGATGTTTCACCCCATTTTAATCAGAGCATCAGTGGGAAGGTAATATTCCAAATGAGATTCTCCTCTGCACTCAAATTAGACCGGCTTTACTATTCCTCCCTGAGGTATGGTCATATTTCCATAACAGAAAATTATAGCCTATTACAGATATATTAATATAGGCATATACAACTTTAAATAAAAAACAGAACTTGGATTTATTAGGCATTTAAAGCATGGAGTAATGCCAAATGAAATTCACTCACACTATCCACCCCTGTTCAACTAAAAGTCCATTCAAGAAGACAGAACGCACAGTAGCACAGTCTTTCTGCGGTATATTCTTTACTTGAAGTATAAAGTACTAAAGACTTGTTTTTTCTTAATTTTAATTGCAAAAGTGTTACATTTTACAGGCTATCCATTTTGAGCATTCATGCTCATTCCTAAAGAGACTTTGAATTCCATCCATTGTAACTGCAGCAAGGATTCCAACAGTGAAGACCCATCTCAATAGCCATCTCAACCATAGCACTGCAAATGCCAGTTTATCAAACCACTGTTCTAACGGTCCAAATACTGTACTGGTAGACTCCACCAAGTTATCCATTATCTGTAGCCTAATTCATAAGAATCTTTCTACTAGCAGTGACAGGACTTAAGGTTCCACAGCAAACAAACTTTAAAGCAGCAGGCTACTTTCCTGTAATTCTTTCTTTGTCAATGCTCACTTCCAGCACCAACTTCCGACGTTAACTTATTTATATCAAGGATAGTTGGTTTGTAGAATTATCATCATTGCTAATTTCACACGCACATACAACACAGCAAACTCATGAGCTCCTAATAACCCTTTAATAGCAGCTGTTTGAACCTTTGAAGATTCGTCCCTTGTGTTTTGTTTACGTGTGTGTCTGTGTGTGGAGGTGTTGGATAGGCTGTGTATTAGGCATCTGTTCTCTTGGCTTGTTTATCCAATAGGGGATACAGCACAAGCATTTTCACAGGGTGAATACAAAGTCAGTTGGCAGGTTGAATCACAAAAAAGATTATACCAAGGGCATTAATGTCCCAGCATCTGACATGACCTTAAAAACAGCAGCATCTTAACAGGGACACTCTACACCTCTTGATGGATGGTTTTGCAAAGTTGCTTCCAAAACGTTCGCAAAATAATTTTATAAATCAACCTGCGCACAATATAGCCCACATTTATGGCATCGTTATTATTAGTTACAGTAACACTAAGTTGCAAAATAGCCTGTTTGGAAATAAGAAAAGTGATGGTTTACAGTGGGAGAATTCACTCTTACCGTTTTTCATGAGTTATGGGTTTTTCTGTACACTCACCTGTAATCTCTTTGGAAACATAACAATAGGGCTACATTACTAAATACATTTTGTTTTTCGTCCAAATACCTCTGGTTATAGTAAGAATCTCTCTCATGTCTGCTTATCTAAACACACCATGTAAACAGGTGTTGCCCTCTCATTGTGCACATAGCTGACATGGAAACGCCAGCAGCCATTTGTTATATAAAACAGTAAGAGTATTGTTCTCCGATCTGTTGTAAACCACGTGTGTGGTAGCATATTCATGACCTTATCAGAAAAAAACTTGTTTACGGCAATGAAAACAGGAGAGGATAAAAGGTAACACAATCAGAGGATTGTGTGGAAGTTTCTATAATGCACCCAAAAACCACAACAGGAATTCATAGACTTCTCAATTACATACGACCTTCAGATCACAAACAGGACAGATTCATGTCTCTCTTGGTGTAGGACTTTAAGGTTCAATACAGTAAACTGCAGATAAACCATGCAGTTTAAAACATGATATCCACGCTGCTCTCACTGCTGGGCCTGAAAGAACACTATAAAAAAATTCAAATTCAGATAAAAAAAAAAAACACTGCATAATTGAACACGACATACAACTGTAAAATTGAAATGCATCACAGTTTTTAGTTTAAATGCAAGAACAAAGTGTATGAATGACCAACTGGCAACCTGATCTGTACTAAACTGAAATGGTATCATTTGTTTTTTTCTTTTATTCTCAGGCCTGGATTCCTCTTTAAAGCACATTAGTGCACCCTGAGCCTCACCGTTTATCATCCCCACTGAGGTGCTGCTGACAGTTTAACTGAATAACTCCTTTAATACAGTACAGGTAATGCAGCAGGGAGCAGCCCTGATGTGCAGTAATGTTTGTAAAAGGATGAAGAAAAGCTTAACAGGGAGTGATTGATTCTATGAAGCATGGACGCCTCCGACCTAGTTTACACAACCTGTAACTTTTGTCCACCTAGACTTGGGACTTTTTTTTAGGATAAAGTGTAACAAAAAAAATAAAAACAGAGGCTTGCAGGCGATTACTCCTGTTAAAAGAGCACTGAAATGCTAAGAGGTTAAAGCCTGGTTTCATTTTGTTGGGAATACAGTATACCCACCCAATAGAACTGCTGTAGTAGCACCTAGTGAAACGAGGTTTTAAAGGAGCTTTCCTTCACAACAGGGTAGTCTAAACAGTTGTAAGCAGGGAAGTCTCTAGCGCTATCGAAAGAGAAAAACGTGCCTCCGGAGAGTTCTTGAGAAGGCAGGAGGTAGCCTGCAGCAGCACTGGACCCTGCTGAGCATGGTGGACACTGGGTGTGAGAGGTTGATCGAAAGGAGGAGGAAAGAAGTGGAGTCCGTGCCAGCAGCCTGCCTCATCTAATTACTAGGGAGAGCAGAGCGTGGCAGCACCACTGTGTGCCTAATCATGGAAGGGACTGACAGGAACCTGTTTCTTCAAACCAATCAGTCGACTGATGACAGCACATGGAGTAAGGGACCTGACAAGGTCTGAAGCACTGAGCTTTTTAAAAAGAAAAAGAAAATGTTTTCCCTGACAAATCTTCTAACCAAAATAAATACATAAATAAATAAATAAATAAAATGTATTACAGTACATTTGAAATGCATTGTATTTCTAATAACTCTTATTTATTTGACGAAGATGAGAAATTAAATGACTGAGCTAGGATTTTAATGGTACAGTGTTCTTTTTCTGGATTCCTTTAACAATACTGCCATAAACATGCTGCCTATGAAAGCTAAAGGACTGACAGTGCTGGAGACTGAAGTACTCGATCAATCCTTAGACGAGGGGCTGGATTTAAAGCACCTTAAATACAAGTCGACACTGGCCAATTGTTCTACACACACCTCTACTGCATCACTAAAGGGCTAATCATACTACAGCGTTTATTCACTGCCTTTTTACGCCCGACGTTTCGCTACGATTTTTGTATTCAGACTTAAAACATCAAAAACGCAACCCTCTTCTTCATGCCCATTTTGAAGTAGGTTAAAAACCTACTCTCGTCCAATTTCAGCTCTTGCACAAGACTGTGGTGCTCCCATAGGGTTTCCCATTGCTCATTTATAGGATGAATCCACATTCTTCTTTCTTTCTTTCTCTTCTTCTATGGAGCAATAACCATGCGGCAGCACGCACCCGAGACAGTCTTCAGATTATATCAACATTTAGCAGGACAGGGTGGTGAATGCTGCATTTTTTGTCCAAAAATCTAAATTCTTTCCATTTTTGTTTTTGCAGAGAATTTTGCAATATTTGAACTATCCTTAACTCTGGCTTTTAGTAACTCAAAGGGTAAATGGACTGGTCCAATCGCTCTACCTTATACCCCAGATAGCATCACAACACTGTGCCACTGGCATGTAATCAATCTCAACGGGTGGATGATAATAATTGAAATCAATGTACCACCCAGACTCAAACTTGGGGCACACCATCTGCTGAAGAGATCTACTCCATTGCCTCTTGAAAATAACCATGCTTGTTTCTGTAAGTCAGGATGTACATGCAGTTTGTGTCCACTGTCATTTCAAGCTTGCCATCCCAAAGAGGCATGTATCTCAACACAGGCCATTCCATCCAAACAAACAGAGACGGGAAAACAAGATGATAAAAAATGACACACGCTGTACAAAAATCCAACAAATCAACAGCTACCAAGAAGTGCACATGTAAAATCCTCCTAGTGCAGGTTTACTTTTAAAGCAGTATATAGTCTATGCATGGCACACTGACCACAATGGCTTTGGAAAATCTTTCATAAAATGTCTGTTCTCCTTAGCAAGTTGTAACAAGGTCTTTTTGTAAAGTGGTACGCAATCTACCACACATACTTGACTTCAAGTGGTTGTCCCTGTCTCACGCGAGCTCCGATACTGCATAAACACCGATTTTTCCCTGACACTGCCCCGCCCTTGGGTACAGCACACTATAGGATTAACACTTTACTTGCCACAGAGGTGAATATTGAACCCTGAAGACATGCAATCCATGAATGCGCATTGCGAAACCAGATTCCCAGCATAAAGTACTGTAGCAGTGATACACATGATATAAAGTATAAAACAGGACACACAGTGAAACAGGATGCACACTGACAAAGAGCCTCGGCATAGGAAGATAAAGAGTTAAATATGGCTTTCAGGTGTTTTTCTGCAGTTGACGGTGACAACTGCTTCATAGAAAAAGATAATACTCCTTTTGGTTATAAAGCCCAGAAAAAACCTACCTGCTGCTTTTTTAACAATACTAAACCCAAAGAAACACAGGACGTTAGTAGAGAGAAACATTCTTTGGGTAGGTGGTATATAGCAGCAATACTGAAATTATTATTATTATTATTATTATTATTATTATTTTTTTTTTTTACAAGGCACAAAGGTCATTGGGATTCACTGTATGGTTAAAGCTCTGTTGTAGAGCTTAATCTTTTCAAAAGCAGTTCAATGCTTTATATTCAGCTGTTTGTAAGAATCTGTTTCCAGGTCTGAGGTAATGCATGCCATGACCTTTGCATTAATATACTCGCTTGCCAGAACAGAATATTCAACAACGCTCCAGCATACAGGCACTTTATCAATAAAAAGCTACATCAAAATCGACTGCTCGCTTCTCCTCTCCCATCTCTGCCTTCCACCACCATCAGTATGATTTACTGCAGTGTCACAAGCACGCCACGATTATTTATGCCATGATACACCACAATATACATGTGATTGGTTACTGCTTGTAAACAGGATTCAAATAAGCCATACAGAGCAAACCCATGAAAGAGGAGGGTGGTCACCTTGTTCTGTAACCCACACAGAAAAGTCAACCAGGACAGCGTTGTGATTGAAACCATGTTTACATATTTTGACTACATTCAAACGATTGCTGGCAAAACACAAAAACTTCCAGAACAAGATAAATGTACCTTATTTTAAAAGTGGCCCTGAGACAAAGTTACATCAATACAGTCAGTAACCAAAAAATGCAGCCAGCATCATTACAAATGTGCACATTGTAAAGGAGCTCTTGAGAGTCTGGAAACCAGCAGATTATATATTTTAATATTGACAGGGCCAGTTTTCCACATCTTGGGAGCGAGTAGCTAAATAATCCAATTTCCTAATGAGATACATAATGTACTGTACAATCATGAGATGCAGACTTTACTGCAGATGGGTCGACAAGGTGATATTCTTTGCAATCATATAAGTACTGTAATGATGTGTTTTCTCTGCCATTGCAGAATGCCAACATAATGTATTGTGCCTTTCTCATTTGCAAAAAACACATCCAAATAGATAGCACAATTACTGTATGCTTTTTAAGATTATTGAGAAGAAAACCCTTATCTAGGCAGTTCCAGCCTACTGGCTGGGTCTTGAGTTTACTGGAGACACGTATAAAAGGTCTCATCAAGTTTTACTGTATGCAAAACTGTCCAAATACCATGTGTAAGACAACTCTTTACAAGCGGAATTAATCCGTCATTGCCCCCAGATGAACATATTTTGCAAGATTAAACTACTGCAAGATTAGACTACAGGGTGATGTGGCAGGTGTAGCAATTGAAGTATTCTTAAGCTTGGTGTTAATGTCAGATACTATGTTTTTAAACCCGCTTACCTAAGCTGTCAAGTAAAACACTTCAATTAACCCATATTAATGCCTGCATAGATGTAATCTTTCTAAAAGCCTGATTTTGTGCAAAGCTACAAAAAATTGCTGTTGAAATAAATTCCAACACGATTCCCCTGTCATAAAAGAAAATATATTTCTTATAACTGCCATAAAACATTTATGATGCATTAATTGTTAGCCAATGCAGAAAGTTTACTGTTGGAGTAAAGATGATCACTTCAAACCCAAATATCTGGAGACAATGTGAGGCAGGATTAACTTTCAGCCAATAAATAGACAGGCATTCTGTCAGGATATCAGTCAACCAGCAACAGCATTGCAACCAGCAAAAAACAACAAAACAAACATGCTGTCATACCTCATACTCGGCATATTTTAGTGTAATTGAAGATCCTGACATGCAGTAGAAATACAAGCATGAGATAGCAGATCTAAATGAAAAAACACTGCAACCATATAACACCATTTTTTACATTTTATCATCATCATTACATGCATGTGTTTCTATCAGCCACCAACAAACATAACAAGCTTGTAAAGTCATAAATCCCCCAATTTCAGAGCCGTCCATAAATACTTTTAAAATTACTCATCAACTGAAGATAGCGATTTTCATACTTTCTCTTTGTACCATTATGGTTCAGTTCTGTAGCTGGGTCACTGTACTGCAGGTCAGGCTGCATGTTCACAATTGGAGAAGGGCAGTTTTACAGTAGGTGTGCAGCACACTAATGTTCTCATCCACTGACCCTGGACACTTATTGGACACATTTAACATAAGCCAAAAGGTCAAGAATGAGGAAGACAAACCTTTATCATTCTGCATTAAGTCCAAAGCAAACATTTAAACTCCACAGGTCTCCTTGACAACACAGGGACACTCTCTGCAGGGCTTACAGAAAGCTGCAACTTAAACGTTATGAAAATCTCATAATTTATATTTATTTATTTTATGGAGAGAGACACCATTTATGGATCAAATATACCTGCTCATCACATTCTAGTTCATTGGAAATCTCACAGCAACTCTTCCAGTTGTGCAGTCTGGGTCAAAGTTAACAGCTCTTATTATCCAGTTCAATGAACCTGTGAATTAAACTCCGGCAGAATACAGCAGCACAACCCATCTGTACATATCAAGGCTTGCCAATCTGCACCTCGAGTCAAACTGCTGAACGTGACACTTGACACTTTCTATCAAAATTAGCTACCCATTTAGAAATGTACACAAATGTACAACCATCTTCTACCATACGGTCATGCTCCTTCGAAATGTTTTATTGTTATTATCGCTCTACTGCGCAATCCCCTAGTCATATTCTGCAGTGCGGTTTACCTATTTAATGAAACCTGTCAAAGCAATATGCAGCAGGCCTTCCTGAAGTACCTTATTTGGTAGTCATAGTGATAGTTACTGCAGAAAACAAAACTATACAGGGTACAATACAGCTACGGTACAGTACACACAAGAGTTATTACAGATGAAACTAAGCATGTAAACACTGGAGAATTTATCCATGTTACCGCAACACCTACATTTAATGCTGTGACATCCCTATAATGTCAAGAGCAGTTAAATTATGAACCCAGCAGCATTCACACATGCAAGCACTGCTCTGTCATCGTTATGGTTTATTGCTGCTGTAAAGCAAAAAAACAGAACAAGAACAATCTAAACACATGCAGAATCTAACAAGATTATTTTTATACTTCCCCAAACCTCTAAGAAGAACCGGTAAGCCATTCATCTTTCTCCTTACCTCCACCAGGCTGCTGAAGTAAATGACAAAAGGCGCATTCAACAGCTGTTCACACTTAGACTAGCAGCAATTAACAACCTATTATATATATATATATATATATATATATATATATATATATATATATATATATATATATATATATATATATATATACACACACACACACACACACACACACACACACACACACACACACAAAAAACCGACACCTGCCTATAGCAGACACGTTACGGACCATATTCATGTGGCATGTGTTATTACAAGACATGTTGGATAATGCTTCAAGGTATTTACAATAACTTTTACCATGCTTCCATTCAGTTATGCCTTTAGGATTTTTCCGCAGTTTAGGATTCATCATAATGAAATTGCTCGCTACATTTTCAAATGCTTTTAGCTTTGCAGTAACACCCTATCGTGGAATAAAAATAAATACATTTCCTTTACTGGGTCAGTTGTATTTCTTCCACTCAAAATGAGTGACACTCAATAACATATTTGATAGATTTCAGTTGTACTTCAATGTAGTTTATTACACAAACATTCAGAAGATTGGATGTATGACAGAACTAACATTTACATACAGGAGGCGAGTGGGATTTGTCAACAAAATAAATTACAGAACTAGTTTACTTTTGTTGTGATAGGCGCAGTTTGATTAAAGTAGAAAAATTGGTTTATTTATTGTTTTATTAATAATTTTATTTATTTTTTCATCCTTTGGCAAAAACAGAAGATGCATGAAAAGTATTAGCTGGCACATGCACAGGTAGGTAATGTAAATGATTAAGGGATGTGTTTGATTTATACAGAAACACACTGTGCTAAAGTAATGTCTTCTATTTTTAATTCTGTCAAATAGTACAACACAGTCTGCCATGGGTCTGTGTGACAAACGTTCACACAATTCTAACATTTGAGGAACGATCAATCAAACTGCATTATATTATTAGTCTGGTTATTTTTGTTTTGTAAGCAGCAAATATCCATATCTAACTCCAAAGCATTTTTGAAAGAGGGGGGCTAGAATGGATACAGAGACTGAACTAAGAGTGAGGAGAGGCCTCCAAAGCATTTCTTGCATTGGCACAGCTTGTGCTTAATTAAAGAAAAATAGGCTTAGTTTGAATCAGAGAATAGACTTTAATGTTCTCTAGTACCAGTAGATAGCACCCACTCAGGGCTACAATAGGCAGTCTTATGAAACACAGCTCTAGTCATGCAGGAGGCTTTGTATGTTTCCACAGGTCCCCATTTCCCTTTGTGGACCATTACATTATGTATTCTCTTTATTGGGCAGCAAGCATCAGACTCCATAACCGGTAGTTAAAACTGGATAGTGAATGACAATACTGATCTTTTGTTATCTTCAGTGTCACACAATATTGAGTGGTTAAAATACTGGGTCATCCTCTTAAATTGATGAAAGCCAATTCTCCTGTTCCCCTGACAAGCTTTATTTACCTGCTGTGAAAACATTTTTATAAATATAATCTGATACGGAATACTTACACAAATTTGTCCGAAGTTGCCTCATTACAACTAATGTCTTGAATTATTCACAGGTAAAAAAAGGTTCCATGCAGTTTCCGTGGAAACAGGCAGGCCCCCCTCTGCATATGAATAAGAAGTCAGTTGGTTGCTGTGTGCTCAGGCAGAACCAGTCACGCTTCATTGTAATGTTGATGTTATGACCATCTCAGAATTTTAACATGGAAACCTGTTTAAAATTTCAACACTCTGGTTGCTCTGCATGTCTTGGCTTGCCCTCCGTACTTGTGCTTTCCCAGGAAGATCTCAATAATCCATGATTCTTTTTTTTCTTTCTACCTCTACCTAGCCGCCCACAGTGGACTCAATTTTTTTCCAAGAATAGGCCAATTCCGTGACAAATTAGACACTGTCTGTTGTGTCAAAGTGAATTGCCAACTTTTATTGTAAGAATCCAGCAGTAGGAATAGTAGTAGCAACAGTAGCCAACTCACTGCAGCTACAACTCAAGTTGAGTGTTTTACTCAATTTACTGGCATCTATCTCCTTAAAATAGAGGACAGGAACCACTAAGTGATTCTAATCATTCACATTTAAAAATGCTGTAGTCGTTTATTGCTAGCAATGTTTCACAATCACCCCCCCCCCCCATCTCTGCCTCTCCATTCCCTCAAATAGAATATTTTGCTAGTCGTACCAAACAGTGCCATGATGAAGGTGACAGCAATCACAGCCCATCTCCTTTTCCCTCTGTATCCTAACCCAAGGATCACTTTAATAGTTAGCATCCAAGTACAACTACCTAACAACAAAGTAATTAGCCAAGCTGATAGGAAAAGCTCCTGTACACAGTGCTGCTGCAACCGCATCTGCTGTCTGGTTAACTCTTTGCGGTTCAATGTCGGACCCTGACATCATCAAAAAGACGTAAAGCACAGGTCTCTAGTCGTTTTTTCTCCGGAAAAAGCAGAGAAAACCTTTCAAAATGGCTGAGTGAGACCGATAGGAGCCGAACAAAGCCGAGAAAAAATAAATAAATAAGGGGCATATCTGATAGCCCCATGCACCACAGAGATAACACAGACACAAACAAAGGAGATAGCTGCTTATGCATCCAGAGCTCAAAGAATATCATTTGAAGAGCTTTTTGAAATGTAAAATAATGACTTGGATTGCATTATTGAGGAGTTTGGTAATAAAACGAGTGATCAGGAGAGGATTTATCAGTATGCACGTTTATAAAGAGGTATGTGAAATACAGCAAACAACGGATGGGGCTTGGCTGGAGATGCAGTAAAGAGTGTATTTTTGAGATTCAGTGCCTTTTAAACTCTGAAAAAAAATATTTTAAACAGCTTGTGTGAAAATAAATTGGAACTGACACGCGTGACAAGCGCTAAATAAATGGACCGCTATGGGTTAATGGGACTGATTTCTAAACCGGCCAAAATATTGAGCGTGTTGGAGACTGAGGTATGAATTACTAGATAAAAAAATGCACTCCCCTCTCCAACAAATGATGCAGCATTTTGCATCCAAATACTGGAATTTGCCAGGAACCTGCTTTAGAGCACCCAATCCAGCAACTGCAAATGCTAATTGTTCCCCTATGGCACAATACATTCTACTTTGGTATATGTTACAGAGTTAGCATCTGTAAAAAGGTAGGGCTAATGGTCCTCCAGGCAAGTAACACCTCACCCTGCTAATCCTAATGTAGCTTTGACTAAATCTAACTAGACATCAATTAGACATGAAATTGAGCAAATGCTTTTTGTTTATTTTTTTCCTCTAAACTGGTGCCAGTTCAGTATTAAATGAGTGTTTAGAAACCAGCCATATTGCCCAAGTCCTTTTGAGATGCTGATCCCCGCAGACACTGTTTGTAGCTGTCAAATATTTATAATACACACTGTTTCAAACTGAGCAAGTACTGGAACTGGGACTCAGCCAGCAGATGGTACAAGATATAAATCAGCGCAGAGAAACCTGGCAGATTTCCACTCCACAAAGTGTGCGCAAATAATTCCCGAGGGTGATCTGTCAAGGTGTGTTCCAAGTTACTCAAAACAGGAGAATATCAGTTAGAACCCTTTCCTCACAGTGACGATGCACCTGTATGAAAACCCTACTGACTGAATGGGACCCAAAACTGAAACACAGAAACTTATTAAACTTCGTCCCAACCCTGCTACTCTCAAAAACAGCCTTCATCCTCACAAGCAAAAACTAGTATGAACTGAAACAGAATAAGCCAGTGCAATATGTTTTAGGACACAGACTAATTTACATGTGTAACTGCTGTCTCATCATACCTATTAGCCCTGGAACATTCATGGAGTTAGCACTTATAGATCTACAGATTCAATTCCAGCAGATTACAGTACTAGAAAATATACTGTGCATGCCATTATCATAAAAAAAGGTATTTCTTTCCACAATATATGTGTTTAGCTTTCGAAGTTAATTTGTTTTTTGACATTAAGTACCACTAAACACTGGTGAAGGTTTCCTGGGAAATGTCTATGAATTATTGCTTTACATTCTCACATTGGACACTCATATATGTGCAAGTGTATATGTCTAAGATTCTGAGGATCTAAGTGTATGGGAGATCTGAGGTTCAGGGAAGCAATTGAAAAGCACAGAAAATACCAAATATGAATCATAAATAATATTTATCTGCAGTCACAGAAAGAAAATAGGCGTTTGTGGGAGAATGCATTTCTATTTATTCCACAAGCACACTGGCCTTTTGCAAATCAGATTTTTTGATTAAAAATAAAAGAACATGAAGGAACCTAGCTGCTCTGCTGCAGTTTATGTGTTACCCAGCCGTTTAAAGAATGGTGCATCTATTATTCATCTGAGAATAGCTCAGTCAGTTAGCAGTGCTGCGTCTTCTCAGAGGACAGAGGGGTACGGGGGCCACTATCAGCACAAAATAAATGAAGCTAGAGAGGACAAAACAATCAGAAATCAAAATCAATGAAAAAAATAAAACTATGGGAGTACTTTAACAAATATAAAATGGAAGATATAATGATAGGAATGATCAAAACAAAGAAGGCAAACAAACAGAGAATGCCTTAATTGGGCAAACTTGTCCTGGAAAAGCTTTGGCTACAAAGCGGCAGCATTCACAGCCTGGAACTTCTATTATAAGATGTGCTAGTAAATAATTTTAACAGAACAATGGAAACTAATGTAAAAAATATATATATAAAAAAACAATAGGGACCTCTGGTATAATGGTCTCAAAAGGTTCCAGTCCTCACAAGGACACACTGCCTCCAAACAATCTGCTCCAAGAATCAGGTAACACTGCAACCTCATTCTCCACCCCACATAATATATTTGAATTTGAAATGGTGAATCCCAGATTCGTCCTCAGCCACATGTAAATGGGTCCAAGGACTAAGTGCTACTGTAGTTTCCCTGCAGGTCACAAACTGGCATGATACACTTGACACTCCTTTCAACTGCGCAGATTAGCCTCCAGCTATAGCACTTCTCTTTTATCTATTTAAATGGTTCCACATACTGTACGACTGTCTCTTTGATGCTTTCTAGTTCTTTCTATCGGGCTATAAAACCCTAGAAACAACACCTTTTACCAGGAAAAACCAACTGACCAGGTCCTAACAATTGATGTCCAAAATATGACGAATACTAAACGCAAAAAGGAATATCAAGACACTGTTTAGATCCAAAGCATGTTTCTTAGCAATGCTTCCTGGAATTGATTATGGAGATAAAGTGTATAAAATGGCTCCTGTCTCACTGACAGCATTGTGATTGCTTAATAGTACAGCAACAGAAAATTGCATGCATCCAATGCTTCTGAAATAACTCATGTAATTTACTGTCATGATCTCTGGCTCCCCAGCAGGTCCAATCACTAGCTAGATTTAATATTTAAAAATGATCATGGTATTGGTTGAGATGAGTATTTGTTCTTAAACATGCTGTTTATTAATGTAGATGAGTGGAGAATGGGCAACTGATCTTCCCAATAAAGAATTGAGAAACAGACCAAAAAACAAAACACAAAAAAGGATCATACTGACCCAATGTTACTGAATTCCAAGACAACCTGCGTTGTTGTAAAATTGAATTCCATTAATATTTGAATGTGCAGTATTGTAATTGTAATGCATGCTCGCCACCTCCATTACTTAAATGTAATGAATAAGAGTTGTCATGGGAGGATCATTCACCTCAGAGGAGAATGCAAAAATGGAAGCTCCCAATAAGAGCCTTTATCTGTGCAGAACAGTATGTAGATACATAGACAATATTCCAGAGACAGACTCGAGGTACACCCCAGACCCGTAGAGTAACTGTCATTGGGGAACCAGAGGTTTGGATAGAATTTCTCCCGACTTCAGAATGAGGATAGCTATGTAAAGCATATAACTGACACTGTTAAGTGTACACTGTAAGTTACTGCAGGTGGTATAATTGTCTAGTGAAGTTCAAAAGCACAGGAGCAAAGATTAAGGACTCTATAAGGCAGGTTTAAAACCAGTTAAAGCGGCTGTATCGAAAAACTGATGTGCATAGAAAGGCCTTACAGGAATGAGGCTGGAGTGCATGCTGTATTAGTCTTCATGGGCTACAGTAACATCACTGCTGAAACCCTGAGTGAGAAGGTAATAAATAGCGTTAAAGGATCAAACCAGTCCCAACTGTAAATACTGTATTGATGGAATAAATGACTGTTTGCATAGAAGTTCATGGGCAAAAAGTTCAAAGCTGATCGCCCCTCATTCATGTGATATATCTGATCATATCAGCAAATTACATTACATTGTATGCACTCATGAACAGCTTACCAACATCTGGAGAAAGGTAGTGCAGCAACATGGGAATTTAAAAACTAACTCATTTACGACCATCTTTCCCATCAGTCAGCTTTATTTATTTGGCATGCAAACCTCTTTCAAAAGAGCAGCCTGACCTATTCAGTCTTTCTGCTTTGTTTCTCTCTCCCCCTATGATATCTTGTGCTATAAACCTGAATTACTCCCCCCAAGTCACATGGTATTCATCATGACTAACTAACCATAGTCATAAAGGTAAATGACTAGTTACGTAAGTGCCACAATTACAGGTTGTTTTTCTGAGATTTGTCAATGTTTTTTATATTCTACTTTGTATACGTGCCCACATTATGGACTGCATAATGGGAACTTAACACCCAGACTGCATTGAAAAGCTGGCTTTGACACTCAATCCTCTACCTGCAAGAATGATGCTCAAGCCTCATTAATCAGAAAACACATAATCCCATCTTCACTTTTTTAACCCCTATCTGTTCTAATATATGTAAATTAGTTTCACTGCTTACTTCTCAATACACAGGCTTACAGTCTATTCCTCTTCCAAAAAGACCAATGACTAATGTTATAGAATAAAAAATACAAAATCAATACACACATTTACTGGTATTTCACCCTGTGCACACAATCTAAAATTGCCACTATCTTACAGATGAACTCCTGAAAACCTTAACTACAGTGTCCCCACTATTAGAAAGAGCGTACTGTTGCTTCCTCTCAAAACTTTCCACCTTATTGCATTAGCCACTTGACACACTAAACAACACTAAGCAGTTTCTGATTTTCTCCTGAAGCCCATCGGTTCATTGAGAGATCTGCAGAAATTCCTTCCCCTTACCTTCCAGGACTGTGAGTTTGGCACTGGTGTTGATCTCTCCCATGCTGTTGGTCGCTGTGCACTCATAGATCGCTTCGTCCCTATGAGTCCGAAGAGGCTGAATTCTGAGGACAGACCCTGAGCCATCATCAAACTCAATCACCTGCAAAATAGAAGTTAAAAACAGTCTTCCTTATAGACTTAGTCTAAATAACCCCTGGCCTCATTACAGCCCAGATCATGACTGGATAAAAAGTCCCAATAAGAGAGAATGTTATCTAATGGTGTTGTTCTGTAATGAGGCACTTTCTCTCTAATCCATATACTACAAACTTTTCTTCTTTCTTTAAATTGAAGGAATTTAGTCATCACATGTCACATACCATTAGCTATATGTGAAGTTAGATTTATGTTTATTAAGTACGTAGCAAAGTAATTAAACAAGACCAGGTTTCTGTAGTCCCTTGTCTTTCACACACACACGCAATTTGTTATCTCCATAGTGGCTAATTATCAATGCCCATTCTTGGGCCAAGAGCATATTGTGTCTTAACTAGTGAAGGGCAACTCAAGACAAGCAGTGCAGTGAAGCGGAGACACAGACAAGTCAAAGTTCTGGGAAGCTACAGGGTCATTGCTTTTCTCACCTCAAAGCGCTGAGAGCTCACTTTCTTTCCCTTTTTCATCCATGTGATCCTGGGTTTCGGCTCTCCTGCCGCCAGGCACACAAAAGACGCCACACCTCCCGAAATCCCAATTTGGTCCTCTGGGGTTTTTACAAAACTTGGCATGCCTGGAAAAAAAAGAAACAGAAAAATCAGAACCATATCTACAACAGCCAATGTGCCTAGATTTGGTTAAAAGAAAACATAGCTATCGGGGTGTTTGTTTTACACTGCAGCTCTATTAACTATTACATGCACCATGGGGTCTGAGCTATACAACACGGGCACTGACTACAAAGAATCGCCAGAGAATATATAAACCGAAGAATCAATTCATTAGGTTTCATTAGCAGAGTGGCTTAATGGTTAAAGCTGCTCAAGTAGGATACTGCTCAAGTATCACGGTGTGCGTCTTTGGGAGGAGTGGGGAGTCATTTCAACCTCTTTCTATCGCATCCTTCAGAGTAAAATAAGTACGACATCTAAGCGCATACAAAACATGATGCTTACACTCACAAACGAAAGCAAGATTTTGTACAAAACTCCTGATGCTGATTAGTCGCCAAAACAAACGTACCATATGGGATTATGAGTCTCGGAAATGAGCAGCAAGTTAATTCCCTGCTTAAGCACAGAGTTCTACTTTTCAATACTGCTCAGAGGTGGAAAAACAAAAAACAAAACATTCCAAGCCGATTTTGAAGGATGGCACTTGTCAGGTGAAAATGCATAAATCTGCTGTTTTTAAATTTGATAGTGGAAGTCATCTTTGAGAAAAAAAAATAAATAAAAATTGAGTAGTTTATACAAAGACACTTTAGCCTCCACCTACCATGTTTTTGTTTTTGCTCTGTGATAATGGTCTTTCCCACAGTGGTCTTGCAACACCTCCTAAATTGTACCGCTATCCGCGCCCCTATTTGATGGCAGTGGAGGAAGGGGTTAAAGAGGTTTGCAATGCTGCTGCGAGCACAGCCGCTAAAATGCAGCACACTGCACCGCGGATTCAATAGACTGCAAGACTCACAGGGATTTACCTTCTGAGCCGGGGATCATGATTAACTGCATTAGTGGCCGCTTTTGTTTAGTTAATTTGGCGCTACACCTTTGAATAAGTCAGCTTCATAAAAATAATACGGTAAACACACTATTAGCGTTCCTCCTATTGTATAAACAGCTCTTCATTGAAGTCCTTTTTTGAGAGTCTATAGCCACATAAAAAGCATAATTCCATTAGGCACTGGAGAACTGGCTTCCAACCAAAAGCAATTATGAATCCATTCATCTAGAAGGCATGCTTAAAACAATATCACCGAAAAGAGCACATGCTCACCACTCGGCTACCTTACACAGGGCAAACAAAAGGTAATTATACATATTAACTAAATCATGCATGTTTACTATTTAATCTACAGTAGAACAATACATAAGCTAAAAATCTGTCAATACATAATAAATAAAATAATAACATGAAAGATCAAATGAAAATGAACGGTCCGCCTACATTTGTATGCAAGTATGTAGACCCTTCAATATTATTAAATGAGTATGCTCCATAGTATTAAAGGTAAAGGTTCTCTCATTTTGACGTGCTTTTTACTGGTTCAAATTCTATACAAGCAAAGTCAGGACCATAACCAGTGATTGAGCTCTTGCCTTTTCCTTGTGGGATACTGGGTCAACCATTAATGTTTTAGCAGTCAGCTGCCTTTAAAGGCCCTAGTGAGTTTTTAGCCTTAAGCAATTTCCTGACGGTCAACAAGCCCACGCCCAAGTTTCTACTCACTGGCCCCTTGATTTAGGCTATCACTGTACAATCGACTATTGACTGTAGATTACATTTCTATCTATATGGCACTATTTCTTCACTGTATTAAGCCCTAAAAAAATCAGTTGGCGATCATTAAAAAAACAAAAATTTACTCAGTAGAAATTTCTCAACAAATGGTTTGTCTAACATTGAGCAATGCAATTTGCATAAACATGTCATCACCTTGGCCCATCATTGAAAGAACTCATACCTGGTTAATATTTAAATACTTGTCTGTTCAGAGAGTTGGCATCTCATGGAGCCAAACAGAAATCATTTTCTGCACACCTTACTACAGCTAAACAAAAATCTCTGAAGAACAAAAAGCTACCTTAAAAGATCTACTGGTAAAAATATCAAACTGTGTTCTATTTACTGCAACACAACAAATAAGCACTCTGGGCAAACACTTAGCTTCCTGTAACAGCAGTTAAATATCTGGTGTATGCCTATATACGTAGTATAATCAGTGCCATAGAATGTACCCTTGCCTTAGGACAGCACTATCTCCGTGTTTATTAAGCTGCTATTAGAGACCCTTTCCATAGGAATGCGCAGCGTGACACATGAAGGCAGAGAGCTAGAGAGCCCTGCACTCCTGGGAAATGGATGAAACCTCTCCTTAAAGCTACAAACAATGATTAGAAGCCACCTGCAGGGCTCAACATCACAGCCGGAGCCCGATCACAGGAATAAGCCTCAGAGCTTCTTTACAGCAGTGTAGCAGGGGCAGCAGGACAAGGCGTGAATCTAAATGGCTGAGAGCTTACAGACAGCGCGTTATAAAACACACTCACAAAAAAAGTGGAAATGTCTCTGGCTGTTATTCACTCCAGTGGCAGCCCAGGGATCACGTCCCTGCCTCAGATGCTAAAAGTGCAAAGACCCCTAAAACTAAATTTCAAAGCTTTTTCTCCTATTCTGCTTGATCATGCTAATCACACATTAACACAGATCTCCAAAAGTTGCTGCCCTCTTAACTGAAGTCCCCATTAAATATATTTCCAAGCCCACAGATCAGTGGCGAGTCATTCAATTAATCTATCAATACTTCATTTATATAGCACCACTCACATAAAAAGTATATCAAAGCACTGTACAAGACAAAACAGAAGAAAATCTAAATACAATCCATGTGTATAGAGATGAAGATACACAATTTAAAAAAATTTTAAATTTGTTTTAAAAAAGCTAATCTAAAAAAGTAAGTTTTCAGTCATCAGCTGATGATGATGTATCACTTTTGATATGAGATGGCAGTGCATTCCACAATCTGGGAGCACAGTGACTAAAAGCCCTCTCTCTCTTCCTTTTTGTGGGAGGCAATTTATAACCAGTGCAATTCATGAGTAGTGCAATTCATGAGCAGTGCAATTCCCAACTGAACTGAAAAGCAAGCAACCCTCCCAGAGCTCTTGCAAATCACTTTTCTGACAGCATCACATTTGAATGCAGCAGGAACTTCTTTAAAAAATAAAAATCCAATGAAAAAATATTGTAATTTTATTGCTGAATGTCAGCCGATGCCAAATGACTCTAAATTAAGTTGTCATCTGCATGTACCCAAAAGGGCCAACAGCTAGACAGTTAAAACATTATAAAAAAAAAAAAAAAAAAAAAAAAAAGGGACAGCCAGAGCAAAAACATACCTCTACTGCATGCATGGCAATAAAGCGAGGGTTTAAACAATTATAGATCACTAGTGTTTACTAAATTTGTTGCTGCTAAATAATGAGATGACAGTTGCTATTAGTAAGGTGCTGGTGGCTTATACTTTTAATGCAGCCATATGCCTGATGCAGAATGAAAATAAGGCTTCAGACTTGCATTGTATTGTAATATAGTATATTACTGCCTAAATTTTATTATCAGAGAATATGCAGTACCTTAGAAGTCAAGGTCTCTTCTCTATTAAAATATTATCCCATGGCAACAGTCAAAGATCATGAATAGCTTTGACTAGACTCCTTCATTAGTTTTTAGTTTTCTAACACAACGTGAATGCAGTGCCGTGCCTGTTGGAGGCTTCCATAGCAGCAAAATCTCTAATCCGATTAGCCAGACTGTGTAGATTAACATAACAAACAGTCATACAACAGCTATAAACCAAATTCAATGGAGCACAGCTGCATCACTGAGCTCAACATCTGGAACATGTTTCCTTTCCCCATGCTTTTAAGGCCATGTTCTCAGATAAATGCAAAATAAGGGTTAATCTGTTTCAAGTAAACACCATAGAAATTGATTCTATTTCAAAAAGCCCAGGTGGAGAGAAATTAAGAAAAACTATATAGAAAGCACTATCGGTGTACAACAACAAGAAAACACAAGTTAAATAAATGCAATTTATAGTATACACCTGCTGTAGATGCAAATCTGAAAACCATAAACTCCGTAAAATCGGGAAAAGGATTAATACAGTAACAGAGCTTCTTCAGGAGGTGACCTTCTCCCTGCTTCTCATCACAGCCATTGCTCAGACTAGACCGAATGCAAATCAGACCTACTCTAAAGTGACATTACAGTACTAAACCTCTTTCAAATCAGACCTGCTCTAAAGAGGCACTACAGTACGGAATCCCTATCAAATCAGACCTGCTCTAAAGTGATGCTACAGTATTAAACCCCTATGAAATCCACAATGCTCAGGAGCTTTGTTACAACTCATCATTATTGTCGTCATCACCTTTGAGCTGTCCTGTATCCTTAGGCAATTATGCCAGTGCAAGACTTCAAAGAAACCTTGTTCAATGTTAAGAGCAGTCTACTCTCTTCACTCTGTTACCTGCTGTAGTTTTTTTTTGTTTTTGTTTTTTTTATTTATTTTTTTGTTTTTTTAAAACAATTGTACTGCATCGTTTGTACCGTGCTTCAATCTGTGGTGCTTAGAGGGATGATGATATAATTTTAAACACAACACATGAAAGGCAAATTAGACAGCAGCTCCAGTAAATAAGCAAGGTCAACAGATGTCTATAAAATGGGTCTACTGCATTTAGATTTAAAAGGCTCAGACTTAAAAGTTTATGAATATCTTCAAGTACATTCTGGTGACATACTGTATGCAGTATTATAAGCAAAAATATAGCCTTGCATTAAGGAACACGATCGAAAACTTCTGTTTATTGTCGCCGTTTGTTCTTTTTCTTTGTTTTTAATACAAGCCTCTTGCAAATGCTTTTAAGCGCAGGATATTACCGCTACAGGTCTTCCTAGAGGATATATTCAACATAAACTGTAATGTCTTTTTAACACAAGTGGGACTGTGGCTTTTGCAAATTGATCAAACATGAAAGAAAATTAATGGCACCTATTCTCTATACTGTTCCTCCATCATACACACGGAAATATACTACAAGTTGCTGCTTACTCCATCACCGACAGCACTGTAGAAGGACACTTACTCAGCAAGCTGAGCCACATACAAAAGAAAGCTCTGTGTCACGGCCTTGAGGGAGTTGACTTCAGTCTGCAGCTTTCATGTGCACCATCATAAGGATTCTATTGTGTTTTTTGTATTTTAAATGAAGTACAATAGCCGTTTATTCTCTCAAACTGTAACATAGACAGACAGGGCTGAAACATGTATTGAGAAAAGGAAGTAAAAGAACAATGCACTTATGTGTGGCAGATGGAGTAGACAGAGTGGCACGACAAAGCAAAGTAGTGCCAGGGTATTAAGGTGTATTGAATAGACAGCGTTAACACAGAAGGTCTGGAAGGAGGTTTTCCATGTCACACACGGCTAGTAAGAAAAGGTTTAGTAGGGCACCTAGGGTAAGCAGAAATGAACAAAATAAGCAGATTTACGGATATGACCTGAACAATGCAGGTTAATCTGTAATATATTTTACAACCGTTAAGACAATTCATAGACGACTCAGCGATCTTGATTTACCATCAAACAACAGTATTATGTACACAGCCAAAGCAGGCTTCCGACCAGCTCAAATCAGTAAAAGTATTACATCATTTGGACAACTACAGGACAACATTACACTGGGTAGGAAAATAATGTGATCTTTTAAAACAGGATGACATCTTGAATTGAGAGGGATATATATATGTATTGCAAAATGGGATATACAGACAGCTAAGGGCTTCTGGAGATGTTGTACCAGTTAAGTACAACATATAATCGATATAAACTCCATAAATCAATTTCTCAAAGAAATTATACACCTCAGTAACATTACCGACTGTTCAGAGAAAGTAAAAGTAATTTAAAACACACAAAAAACAGGTGGTCTTGTTTTCTAACAATTACAGAGCAAAGAGATTGGCTGTCGCTACTATCACCTGCATGGCAACAATATTCTGTAAGATGATACAGTACAGAAATGCTGTTTAGGTATTTGCTAATGCATTTTTATGTCATATCTAAAGTCATAGCTGACATATTTGACACTGCCACACAGTGTGCCATCTACCACAGAGGCACTGTCCTTCCAATCACTCAGATTCAAGGCCCTGTCTGCATTGCAGAGTGTAAATTACAGAACTTCTCAACCAGCATTTTTCAGTGAATTGCTTTAAAATAATTTCCACTTCCTCATTTCTGAAATGATCACGTATGCTAAAATGACTACTTTGAAAAAGGCAACAGTGAAAAATAGCACTTATATACAATAAATACATTATTTCATAGACGAACAAGCTGCAAGAGATTAGAGTGGAAAAGTTAATATGTTAACCACAAATTGAAAATGCTCTGAAGACAACTGTCAGCACACTGAATATCTCCAATTTGGGGATAATAAAATCAGCTGACTTCAAATCTGTTCAAAGACAGAATCAATAGCAAACGGTG
This sequence comes from Polyodon spathula, assembly GCF_017654505.1. Classification (NCBI taxonomy): domain Eukaryota; kingdom Metazoa; phylum Chordata; class Actinopteri; order Acipenseriformes; family Polyodontidae; genus Polyodon; species Polyodon spathula. Next base: position 5,992,408 of record NC_054547.1, on the reverse strand, counting down.
TCTTTATTTAAGAGAGTGACTAAAAATTATAACAACTACAGTTCAGTGCAAAATGCAAACTCCTTTCAATACCAATCCTTCACCTTGTGTATGTTTTGTTTGGGGGAAATTTGCAAAAAAAATAAATACAAAAATCTATCAAAATCAAAAAGCACAATGTTGTGCTATTACCTTCAGAATAAACAATCTAATAGTCAAAGTAAGCTTGTAATATATATATATATATATATATATATATATTATATATATATATATATATATATATATATATATATATATATATATAATAATTTTATTTGTCCAGTGTAAAATGGTCCATCCCAAATGAAGAGGCACTTGGCTACTTTGGCTGTCAATGATAAAATATTCCCTGAAAAGGGTAAGTGTTCCCTTGACACTTCCCACTGACTAAAACAAAAAATGTAAAGGAAACTCATTTTAGACTCTCATGACCATCTTCTCCCAATGGGAAGAGCAGGGTTTTAGTTTAATTATTTTCCCTTTCAGACGGCTTTGTTTAACCCCTAACCCTGAAGTAACAGCTGCAGTAAACACACACAGCTGTGTGCACTTGCTAACAGCAAAAACTGGTTGTTTCAAACAGATTGTCAAAGGTCAACATTGTGCACTGATAATGCCTTCTGCACTGTCAAGTGACAACAAAAAGGGTGGCAAAGAGTAGAATTAGGCTACTCTGAAAAGGCAGCAAGTGACCCACCTACAGTACACATGTACAGTACTGTATCTTGGCCTATGTGGTTTGATCCTGGCTCTGTTGTAGTATAGCAACTATCGGGCTGGATTACTGAAAGCCCAGAACAATAACCCCACCATCTGCCAGAGGATGTTGTTAACAGAGTTATTATTTCTGTCATTGTTAAAAACTAACTCAGTTAACGACAGAAGGACTTTGTTACTTCTCTAAAGAGCTTTTCAGTTAGTGTACATTAGGAAAAGTTAATTCTGGTTCAAAAGGAGTTTGTGAAGAAGCTGTTTTTTTTCCCCCTGCTGACGTAGCTTAAAATGACTGAGCATATTTAATCAGGCAGTAAAGAACAGTTGGGGAAAAAAGATATATATATACACATACATACACAAATTCATTAAATAAATATTCCTGATAATGGACTGATAACCAACAGAATGGATAATAGCATTTGGGGAAATCTGTTCTACTCACTTTAAAATGTATAAAATATTCATTGGTGAGAAAGTCTCCCAAAAAGCAACCCTGCAAATATTCTGCTTCTCTCTTTGTTTATAGCTCTGCTCAGTAACAGTTTTTACTTGTTCCTTGATGTCTTAATTTCCTGAGATAATCCATCTGTCATGAATAATTAAGCAACACATGTGCATTTTGGTAAAAGCTGAACTAGTGCTATAAATCAATTGTGGAGCCTATTACGAGCACTCGGGGTAGAGCCGCTAACAGACTGCCATTAATCCTTTCTCTTGCCTGTAGGTTAACACTGCTGTGTAAAGATAAAGGAGAATAAAAAGGCTTCGGGTCCCCCCAAAAACATCAGCCTGGTGTTTTTCTTTAGGGGAGCAAATAGGTCCATTTGAAACAAAGGGATTTCACTGCAGAGTTTCAGTAATCACTATACAAAATGCCTTGTTATATATACTGTATGTTGAATTCAAGTTGTAGACATATCTTTATAGCCTCTCTAGAACACATGCAAATCTCACTGGATTCTTGTCCTTCTAAACCATTTTTTTCTGTTCATACTGGCTGCTCTAGATCATTGTCTGACGACTAAGCATTTCAACACCATTACAATTAATTTGGCAATTAATGCCAACCGTATAACTAGAATCGGATTCCCCCCTTGTAATCTTGGTGTCAAATCCTGATGTCAGAGTGTTTTGCAGATATTCAACTGCAGTTCTCAGGAATACGTCATGCAGCAGAAACAAAGCCAGCAATTCCTGGACGTGATTCAAATGCCATGCTTCTGCAATTAGCCTCTCACTTCTGCTCCAGCACCCTGGGTCAGTAAAACCAACCACGTTATGCATTTATCCACGCCACATTAAGGGCATGCTGTGTTGTTTGTTCCGAGAAAGGCAAACAATTAGCAAGGCAATCACCTGAGAGAGATGGTGAAAGGAAGAGAGAGAAGGGGGAAAAAAAAAAAAAAAAGAAGCTTGCTAGCATCAAGAAATCTTACATCTAGGCACGTATGCAAATGAACAGTAACTACACAATGGACAGTGAGAAAGGGAGTAAGAGATTACATTTTTTTTTTCAGTTCTGCAACATCTTCGACTTCACCTCCAGGAAGGACACCGATCCTGTCCTTACAGTGGAATTTGAAATTCAGGCCACCCCAGTAGGATAGGGTGGAAATCGCCCACAGCACCCTTATTAGGTTGTCTAATTAAAGCAGTCATCTAACATTGTTAACCTTTCCCACCCTCCTCCTCCCTTCATGTCTGACGGCTCCATCTCCAATTTGAAACACCTCTTTTTATTCTTCCACTGTCACTCTGTTCACAGTCCCCTGTGGACCCCAGCTGTGGATAAACAACATTACTCTTAAATGCCTGGTATTCAGGATATGGTTACTTTTAATTAACAGAATCAATTTCCATCCATTTCAATTAGACTTGGTTTACTTAAAACAGAATCCCCTGTCACCTCTTCCACTGGATCTGATACAGAAGCCGAGAAAAGGGGCCTGACTTTAAAACATTTGTGTCCTTTAACTTATTTGGGGAGAAAAAGAAGAGGGAAACAAACACAAAAAGCCCACAGAGAAAACAAACTATAGCATCCACAAAGGCAGACTTTCCCTTTTCACATGGATTTCTACAGAGAAACACACGATGATTGCCAAGGAACTGGCAGTACTGTTGTCATAGAAACAATAAAAAGGTACAAACTGCCGATAACAATAGTATAGTTTCTTAAAACCTTTTTTCTCAAATGCACCGTACTTAAATTCAACTAACATGTATTTTGCCTTATAAGAGAGGCATATTTTTAACTCTGCAAATTGTTTAACTGTTTGAATAAATTAATGTTTCATTAACAGTACACTACACTAAGAATTTGTGTTTCCACAATTAATCACTGTATAACACTGTACAATAAAGCATTTCAGAACTTTCCAGTTATCAGAAATAACGCCCACCTCCAATCTGACAAAGAAATTAATTGGTAAAGTCATTACTGAAGGTGATTTGTTTCAGACATAATTAGATTAAAAAAAAAAAAAAACAGCAACAGCCAAATGGTACTTTACATTAGGTCAAATGCAACCATGAAATAAAACAAAAATCTGTAAAAGGCAAAAAAAAAAAAAAAAATTCTAAAGATCTGATTTTATCTGACCTTCTTTCCTTGTTTGTCGATGGTCAGTTCTCTCGGTCTGCACTCTTCTCAATTGTCTAACTTTAAAAATCAATGGCAGAAGGGTATTCAATACAAGGCACAGTACTATAAATGTAACAGCATGTGGGGGTGGGGGGTATGGTGAAGAGAGATAAGGTCAGATAAATCAGCCCAAATGTGAAATGAGAATTAATTACAAAAAACACTGCGGAAACTCCTTAGCATTTAATTTCATTATATCAAAGTGCTTCTCAACAGCCTTTGTTGGTTTTTGTGTTTTTTGTGAGATTCACTAGAGACAGGGACTTGATTCAAGCTGTCAAGACCATAAGACTTAATACCCAACTACAGTACTGTACTTGTTGAACTGTCAAGATTGACTGAGCTGGTTCATCTACCCACACTGTCCAAGTCATATGTAGGATTCACCACTTGTTGAAATAATTCATACAAAATCAACCTGCAGAAGCGTCAATGAAAAGCTGAAAAGGATTAGTAATGCAGTTCAGGCCTGGCAGGGCTTCTCTGTCCAATGATTTTGTTTGGCAAGTTTCAATGAACTTTAAGCCCAGATGAACCATATACTTAATTTCATTAGATCTGTTTAATTCAAGAATATATAGTTTGAATCTTCTGCACCAACAAACACCAGTTATGATAGCATTATGTCGTGATGGAGGATTACCTCTGGTATGTGCTATCCATTTAGTTTCCGCTTGCTGTGCAATGATGCAAGCTTTATCTGGGAGGTTAATCTTCATCCTCAATTAAAGGTCTCCTCAGCCTGTGACTGCACTGCGGTGGTTATGCTAAAGCCCCATCCCTGGACTGCAGATTGATTCATCTCTAATTGCTCAAATCAATGGTAATGCCTAACCAACACACCCATAATGTGGCAGAGTGTGCAGATAAAATCTAAAATAATGTTTCAATAGACTCTCAAAGTGACCTTTAAAACGGTTTATCTTGACAGTAAAACACCCTTTTTCTGGTGGGGTTAGGGGCCACATTCCTGTATAGAACCTCCTCATTTTTCCCCCAAACAGTCTGGAGCTGGTGAATTCTGATATCACAGTCAAGGGGCTTCAGAGGAAACCCACTAGCTGCCTTCACTACCTTCTATTTTCTTCTCCAAGCATATATAAAAGAAAGCCAATTACACAAAGGTGTTTTCCTTCGACTGTGTACAGTACATCCTCAGTGTGACGATAGGCTAAAAAGAAGGTCAGTTAGTTTACTTCAAAATTAACCAGGAGGCTTTAAGACAGTAAATCTCATTGACAATAATGTGAAGGCTTTAGAGAGTTCTATAAGACGCACTGAGTGTCATCTGCAATCAGAAGTCATTAAGATTTTTTAATTTATTAGACTTCTTTGAATAATATATTGAAAAATGATCTACTGCATTCTTCATTCTGGAGCTCAATAAGCATAGCTGCATGTTCAAAGTACAAATTACCTCACTACAACAACAGTACGTGAGCTGCAGTACACTCTCACTATATTATCTCATAGCAAGGAACACTAAACCAAAGTTAAATATTAATAGCCTGAATGTGGGGCAGCTTGTCTTGTCAACGTGAGATTAAGGCTTTCACATGGCAAGGAGAACAACCTAGAAATATTCCTGGATTACAATTTGCTGCTGTCAACGGGGGCTTTTGCAAGAGGGAAGCAATTTTAATAAGTCATTCAGTAGACTGTAGAAAAAAAAAAAACTAAAAAACACACAAGCATGTACTACTGTAGCTTTCTGATATCTAGGAGTTGTAAGTAATGTTTCCTGCAAAAAAGTTACAGCATTACAGGTATTTCCAAAATATTTCACTATAAAAGCAAGACCACTTTCTCAAAAAAGCTGTTATCAATCTTATACTGTATCTTCCCACTAAGGCTAATGCCCGTCATCTTTATTGTAAACCCTTCTGCTGTAACACTGCCTCTGATGTATTAGTCCTTGGCTTTTTACCACATTAAGCCGTAATTTAAAAAAAAAAAAACCCAAAAAACACATTACACCATGCACCTTGTTTTACTATGCAGAACACTTGTCACCCCAAGGATAGTGGTAACTAATGGGAATGCAGTGCATTGTATTGAACACATAAACCACATAACATTGGCTGCATAAGCGAAAGTCTAGTAAATGGGACAGCCATAACTCCTCTGGTCATCTATTCATTTTTTCTTTCTTAATCTCACAAATGTCATAGTATTTTGATGATATTACTGTTGTTTCGGTTTTGTTTTTAAAAACTGCATTTTTGTAAGTAGATTTTACGGCCTTTTTTTTTTTTACAATGTAAAACTAAAAAAATACCCCTCCCCGATTGTGAAATGGTTCAGTCCAGAATCAACTGCCACAGAATAATGTCTGTAGGCCTACAGGTACTGTGTCGTGGTGAGAATATTTATTAAAAACTAAAGTGCAGCCGGAGACATTTGCACCAGTAGCATTAAATGGATTTTACCTTGTTCAGATTTTAGAAATTCCAAAATGCTAAACAGTACTACAGTATTTCATTCTTGGGTGGGGTTGTTAGACAATGTAATTCCCCAAATGGTTGGTGGTAGGGACTTTACAAACCACCCCTTATTTTTTCCCCTAGTTTACTCCCACAATAATAAGAGGGCTGGGTTAAACGTTACTACAGTAATTAATACCCAACAGCCTGCAGTGTTTCTAGTAAATTGAAGTTTTAAATGAGTTTTGAACCCTGGCATCATCTAGCATTTGGTTCACAGAGAGAAAGCGAGAGATACAGAGAGGGAAAGAGATTTTTGAGTGCAAAGCAATCACCCTGAAACAGCTCAAAGGAGGTCGAATTGAATTACAGTCACCATGACAGAAATACAGTAGCATTCAAAGTAGAATTTAATCATTCTCCACCACAGATTTCAAAAAGACCTGCCAGTTTCCAAAGTGCTATTCCACAAAATAGACTCCTGACAAAGTCATTTCGACCCATTTCCATGACCTTCCGAGGAACACAACTTTTTAAAGCTGCAGTAGCTGGAGAGCTGAACTTTTAAAAACAATACTTAACAAATGCTTACTTTGTTTTCTTGAAGAAAAAAATACAGTATGCAAGACACTGCATCTAGGGTTTTCATGGCAGTGGGCTGGGTGTGTGCTACTGAACAAAGCTAATGTGTTCAATATGTTTTTGTAATACAGTAATAAAAACACAGAATTTGCCATTTCTACAATTATGGCCAAAAGTTTTACATTAACCTATAGAATTAACTAATTTTGCTTCATAAAGTCCAATGAAACCTGTTAAATGTCACGTTAACATATTATATTACACATATTACATACCGCTTTGTAGTTTTCCGTTTACTTAAAGACAAAACTGGCTGACTAAAAAATGTGACATTTTGAAATCTAACATGAAATACTGTACTACTCTTATGGCTTCCGGTAGACGTTTGCGATACGATTTTGTAGTTTCGTTGATTATATGATGTTAAGTAAGATCCAAATTATGTTCATCATACAGTTATATATATATATATATATATATATATATATATATATATATATATATATATATATATATATATATATATATATATATATATATATATAATGTCTCAATCCTAAAATTCTAGGTGATGCAAAACATTTGGCTATAGCTGTAGATAGCACCAACTGTTAGAAGTCCAGTGTTAAAGATCAATAGTAATTACTCATTGAAATTTGCTAAGGATAGGAATTTGTATTTGCTCTGTAATTGTACAGAAGTAGTGAAACACAATCATAATGTCATTCAAACAACTGACACATCACTATATCATTTGTTTTTCAGATTATCCAAAAGATCTACTGTTTTAAAATTATCAGAATATTATTATGGAGAATGGCATCTGGTTGAAACTTTTTTTTTTGTTTCCCTAAAACAAGTTATTGTACTCCTTTTTTTTATTATTTAGCTATAAATGTCTTTATCTTTATCTAAACATTTAATAAATAAGTTTTATTTAAAAAAATAAATAAATACTGAAGAAACTAAGTTGAAGCCAAAAGGCACTTCATTATTTAACACATTTAAAGTAGATTCAAGCAGAAATTGCTGGTAATGAATGTGTAATTGAAACAAATGTATCCAGGATGTTAAAACTGAAAGCTTTTAAGCTGACTACTGAATAAATATTGTGTACTGTATCTTCTACAATATAAGCAGTGTTCAGCGTTTCCAGTCTATTCCGAATTTTACCGAAAAATTACCTGATTTTTTTTTTCATCGGTTTTTACTGATTTATACCCGATTTTTGTCTATTATTCAATATTTTCTCGGTACTATTCTCGAGGAAATGCACAATATTTTGATTAAAATGCTGTTTTACTTTGATTCCGACATTGTAATAAACACCCCTACTCTTCATCCTAGGTGGATACAGCAGACGCTTAGATGTCAGAGGATCAAATAACATTCAAACGTGGTTCTCTGTCACTTCACAAACACATTAATATCACCTGATTTTGTCGGTCAATAAAAGTCAGATTATTGTGGCACTTGCTAGGCGTAGTAGCTACTAGCTTGATCGAAAAATAAATTAAATACTGGCATGAAAATATTATATTTTTAGTGGATGAGGAATGGAGAGAAAATGTAAATCAGTTTATGAATATTCAAGAAGCAAAAATAGCAGAGGTGGGTCAGATGAGGTACAGGATGCATAGTGCTGCAAATACTGCTGCATTGAAGGTACATGTTTGTGCTGAGAATAAAAGTACATACTGAAAAATAAGCGACACATTAAACTAATACAAGAAAGTGAATTGAGAGACAAGCAATCCATTTATGCTGCTTTTACACACGCTTTAATAAAAAGAGAGCGCAGAATGACTGTGCTCATGAGTTTGTCAGAGCGCTGTGCTTTGCTGGACAGCCACTGTTTATTGCAGAGAGGTATGTATTGGTGACTTCGTGCGACAGTACTGTCTGTAGTAAAACACTGCCCAACACCGACAATCTTAACGGTAAACATCTGACAGAAAATGGTGATGCTTTAGTTGTCAATTTTCTTTCATGACTTGAAGGTGAATAAACCTGGCTTGTTTTGTGCTGATGTCATGTTCACACCTTCTGTAGATACTATGTCCGTCAGCACAGCGACTGCCCAAACATTTGCAAAGCACCAGCTAACTTGGGAAAATGTGGCTTCCACTTGCACACATTTTGCTTCATCACACATGTAATCAGAAACCAGAGCTGCTCCTCACCATATTCCACATGTAAAGTGTTTTTTCTGAGATTTTTAGCCAGATTTTTACCGATGTATCAATTAAAAACTATTTTGTACTGATTTTATCCACATTTTAATATATGTAGAATAAACTCCAATAAAAAACGAAAACGTGGAATACTAAATATAAGCTATAGCTGAGTACACACTTTTCCAGGGTGCAAGAAACACCTTATCCATCTATTTTCAATGATCTTTATAAACTGCAACAACAGTTCCTGTCCTATACTGCAGATTCAACTTTCCTTCTCTAGTTTAGGCAAGAAAATGTTGTTCAACAGACACCCACTGTTACATGCAGCAATCTGAACCAACTTGTGTCTGAAATGATGCATTACCATTATACTGAGCATTAGTGAAACCTAACCTGCAGAGACAGCAGCAGCAGCAGCAGCAGCTCAGAATTATATGTCAAGTACTGGAGAAACGGAAGGGGAAAAAAAATCACAGCCATGCTCTGATAACAAAAAAGGGTATTGCTGGAGACACATTATGGCAGTCAACATTTCTTACAGTTATCTAACTTTGCATTATTCACCATGTAAGGTTATGTAGAAGTAATTCTAAATATGACAGCTGGGCTATACGTTCAAGGTAATTAATGTAGGGCTTGGACAAGTTAAACCACATCACAGAACTCAAGGCATGTCAGATGGATTTGCAATTATCTCAATACAGGGATGGGGTCTCTGAACAGCCTCCTCTGTACTGCTAATTGCAAACTCAGAAATGAAAATGTAAGTTTCTAAGCAAGATGAGTCAGTCCCCAGCTGTGCCACACCAGCAATCAGTGAGAAATAATCTTCAGTGTCAGAGTTGCTAAAAGTTTCAGTCAGAATCCTCATTCCATGAAAGTGCTCTGATTTTTATGTGCGCTTTTCTTTAACTAAAACCTGAAAATGTATCCTTTCCCTTTGTAACTGTCCCATTATAGTTCTTGGCAATTCTGTCTTAGATACAGTATTAGCCAGAAACTCCTAGATGCCAACTGATTACTTTGAATAAACATTATAAAACACACTGTGAAAAAGTTAGTGAACAAACAGGACAATCTGCACTAACTCATGTGGTCTACCAGATATTTTTAATTACTAAAACTTTTTTTTTTTTTTTTTTAAACTTTCGTTTATACATTTTACCACCCTCACGAACTTTCACACAACTCCTAATTGAAAAATAAAAAGTTACCGGCATTTTAATTATTTTACATGTTTTAAGAGCGATAAAAACAAATCATGTTGGCTTTTATGAGGTACCTAAACTTAAGAATAAGTGAAGTGAAGAATAGTTTTCTGTTAAAGCCCAAAGGGCAAGGGTAGGCAACCTTTGGCACTTCCAATCCATTCCATTGCAGGACTTTGTTCTAAATGGCACCTTAATTATTTAATTGACCTCCAACAGGAACAAAGGTTGGAACAAACTCCTGCAATGGAATGGAAGTGCCAAAGGTTGCCTTCCTCTGCCCTAGGGAATGCTCACCTGATCACGTCTTCCTGTACAGACTCTACAGCATTAATTCAAACAAAAGTCTGCAACAGTTTTTAAAAAAAAAAAGGTATGGTTTGTCAGTCTTATAGACCATGCTTGGCAGTATCTAAAAAATGTAGCAAGTCCACTTTTGTTTGAAATTGAATAAACTGTAAATATACAGGTATGCCTGGGCTTGCTTTTGTGTTCCAAATTTATTTACTGTGAAATACTGTAAATGCACCAGTCAGTCTACAAAGTTTGCTGGTCTTGATTTATTTATTTATTTTAATAAATTTAGTAGTCGCCAATTGTTTTTATCATTTTCTCCCCAATTTGGAATAGACAATTACTTTTAGACTCGGCTCACAGCTACCACTGCCGCGCTAACTCGGGAGCGGCGAAGACGAACACACGCTGTCCTCCGAAGCGTGTGCCGTCAACCGACCCCTTCTTTTCACACTGCAGACCCACCATGCAGCCACCTCAGAGCTACAGCGTCGGAGGACAATGCAGCTCTGGGCAGCTTACAGGCAAGACCTAAGATTTTTTTTGAAGATCTCGCCACGATTTATGTAGGGCCTTAATTATTTTCAACATTAACTCACAAACTGTGTTGTTTCAGTGGGAGCACTAAAAACAGCACAGAGGAAGCTTCGCTCCTAACCAATTGTAAAAGGCTTCCGCTGTCACTGATTTAGATACAACATTAAAAAAGAAATAGAAACAATCAATTTGTAGTTGTACTCACTGTCTGCCACAGACGATAGCACCAGGCAGATCACCAGTACCGCTACCGGCACCAGCAGTGTCGCTGGACAGCGATTAGGCACCATATTCCAGAGTGGCACTGCTCCTCCAAGTCCTGAGTCCCTGGCTTGTCAACTCCACGTTCAAAAGATCATAGATTACACTTCACCTGAAGAAACAAACAAACTGGATTAGTTTTGAAAACAGACAAAAAAAAAAAGCTTCATCTGTATTTTTGCTACTCTAATACAATACAATCTTATATTTTTACAGCAACCTTTTACAGCACGCATCACAGGGCTTAAAGGATTTATAAGGGTGAAGAGATAACGAATGACCCAGCCCAATGCAGTAAATGAGACTTCCAATTGTCTGAACAACTTACATTAACACTTGGAACCGTGCTGCAGATGGTTGCTGGCTTTTAATTTAAATAAAACTGCACTCCCTCTAGACAAGAAGACAGTCAAGTGGGAACCCAACCCTCTCTGCATTACCTTTATAATGTGCATCAGCTGGGATTCTCAAAGAGGAGTACTCTCCAAGGACAGCAGCTCATTGAGAGCACCATTAAGATATTGTGCCCTCGAGAGAGCTCAAGCCAGCCTGTCGTATCATTACTAGAAACACATACAGCACCCCACTGGGATAGGTTTAGTGATGACCGCCAGGTTGCTTAATGTTAACTAACATGGCAACTACACTTCCCTAAATTTGGCTAATTAAATTCTTAGTGACAAGGTCAAGGTCCGTAGCAACATTTAAAATAACAAAAATGCATAATATTAAAAATGTTCATCTTGGAGAATGAATACCCACACACATAATGTGATCGGACGACACTCAAGCTACATCCACACTGGATGCGAGCGAATAATTTAGAAGTCACTGCAGTCAAATGTGAGTATCCACACCAGCAGCGAGCGATGTGAGAGAGCTTTGGGGGAATTTCACGTCGCTAAAATAGAACCTGTTTCTAGTTTTATTTCGTCAAGCGAAACAAAGTTAACATCCTTTGACACACGTCAAACACATGCCTCAAAACACATCACGCCTCAAATCAAGTTAATCATGGACGACAAAAAGTTAATTTATGAGGTGCAGCAGTACCCATTATTATATGATTGCAAATTGAATAACTACAAAGACATCCAGAAGAAAGACAATGTCTGGGTGGCTTGCAGGTGGTGCATTTAGCAGCACTGAGGCATTTTTGGTTTGCTTGCTTGTTTTCACCAAACAAATAAAAATATTATTGAGGTCCTACTATTCTATACATTGTAAAACAAAGCCAACAACACACTTGTATTCTGTGTGACACATATCAACATTACCAAACTTATACATCGTTTTAAAGATTAAGAGCCATATTTATAAAACATTTTCTGTCAAGTTCATCTGACTGTTTTAAAAGGAAAAACTAAACAAAATTCAATAATAATGCAAGGTAAATGGTGACCTGTACATAATAACAAAGATTTTATGAAGAAGAAGAAGAAGAATTTGTAAAGAAACACAATTGAGATTGCAGTAAGTTGTATATGTAAATGTATAAAATAATTGCTGAAATTATCAGTTCAATTATACTACTATTGTCCAGCTGTCTTCTGACAGCTGGAGATGTACCAGGGTTCAAATCAAGACTACTTACTGGTACCACGAAGAAAAAAAAAAATACTATGACTACAACTGTACAATTACTATTACTACTAATCAGCTTAGAGAAGCTACTTAATAAAAAGCTGATTTGCAGTACCCGTAGTTTTTTTGCCTCTGCGAAGGGTGATTTTCCAAACTCGAACCACATGGAATTTGTGAAAATTATATCTTATTGCAATTGTGTATTTTCAAAAAACATACTAATGATGGTTGTTATTTAGGCCACAGAGAAGGAAGTAAAAGATGTTTGCAAAACAGGCTACAGAAGCCAATGCACACTACAGCAGTGTCATTTCATAGTCGCTGATAATACTGTCTGTTTTATTCAATACGCTCACGGTATATCTACTGCTTACTATCAGAGTGATAACTAATGTACGCTTTCGTACCACAATCTCAAAATAACTTGTCTCAAAAAATTCAGAGCATTTCCAATGTGAATGCAAACAAAACAAACATTGACATATAAAACTTGGCAGGTTGATCAAAAGTTACAGTACATACAGTATACAGTACTATATTTCTCCCTAAGTTCATGCCAAAAACATATGCAATAGACCAGAAGATCATCTATTGACTCTTGACAGTACAATACGCTATTTTATGAAGAGGCACATCTGAACTGAACCGTGGTACTCACACATTTTCTAATAAACTGCAAATGGAAATACATCTTCTCCTGCATGTGAAATATCACAGTGATCCGTTACATTTATTTCATTAAATACAACAGACAAAGGCAAATGGACAAAAATAAGTACCATAGGCATACTTTTCCTATTTTTCACAAAAAATAACCCATTAAAAAAAATGAAAACATAAGTCACATTATATATCCTCCATAAAAAATTGTAAAACTATTTGCATTAGGTCACCAGCACCTAAAAGGTTTTCGTGACCTTGTAAAGACACCAGGATGAGACTATAATGTGCAATCGCACCTCACTTTAATATTACAGGGATGGAAATTACCACTGGCTGGTTTTTCAGTTTATTCGAGCATTAACTGTAAAGCGCACACCCGGAACCTGGGTATTCTCACTCAAAACACAAACTCTTCACAGCGCTTAAGAAAAAGAGAATGCAGTAATTTTGTGCATTGATGGCTTTCAAAACTGCTTCCTTCTGCTTCATTAAAAAGGGAAACTGCAAGGACAGAGTGGACAGGGTTTTTTTTTTTTATTTTCTTTTTTAGAAAAAGAAAAATAGCAGCCATCTTCTTTCTATCAAAAATACAAACTTTAACACACTTCATTTTGACTTACAACAGTAAAATATTCTCTCCAGCTGCATTTTATTAAAGCTGGTGTGAAGCAAGTGAAAAATGCTTATGAATACTCAGTCATAGTGACATTGCTTAACTATAGCTTTTTAATTTGGTTATAACTTTAAGTTTTCATAGCTGATTTCCCTTACACTGTCTGTACATACTTTGAAAACCTCACCTGACACCCCTGTTCCCTCTCCTTAGTTGCATACAAGTATATATTGTTAAGTTAGATTAAAAAAATAAATAAAATAAAAAATACAACAACAATTCAAGACAGTGGGTTGTGAAATAGTGAAGGAATCTTTGTAAAAAACATGACTTATTGGATAAAAGACAAATGAGATAAAGATCTTGACAGGATAACAATCTTCTGGGAATTTCAAGAGCATTCTTGAAATAATTGTCAATCACTGCTTGAAAGGAAGGTGGCACATTAAAAGCTATTCAAAACACAAAAAAACCCCATCAAGATATGTAGCACACATTATTCATGACTTAATGAGACACAAAGACAATGCAGGCATATCTGATGACACTGGGGCTGCAGGTTACTCTCTGTAGAATCATCTACAACTAAACGAAGGACTTCAGGGCTAATAGTCTGCGGGGTGGGGTGCAATAACAATAAAGACGCATTTCAGAACGACAGTACAAATTTTAACCGCCTCCAAAATCTGGTATTTTAAACTAGTGTTGTATTACTGTAAAATCAGGCTCTTTGCTCTCTGAACATTTCTTAAATTTCCCAGTAGAATCCATCACCCACACCCCTGCAATTAATGCGTCAGAAGGCACTTTCAGCAGTCAGGTGTTTATGGCTCTTGCTTCTGCTAAAAGATCTAAACTTACATTTCTACAAGATGCCAGTTGACAGGTGACAGTTGCAATACTGTCATACTAAGCTGTTGTCATTCTTTACATTTGCCAATACAGCTTGACCTGTTATTTCCTCTTCGAAATGCATTTTAATCCTCTGTAAGGACAGCAACAGCAGGGGGTCCAGGACTACAGTCCTTTATCTAATTAGCAACCTATAGTGACCACGTCTGAAAACCTAGAGTCAAAATCAACTCATATGACTGCTGGACAAAGCAGCTGAAAAGGGCCCTCCGACTGATGTTTGCTGTCTTTAGCTTATTTGTAAGTGGACTGACTGACAGTCCAAATTCTAGGTATTTTCATTCATTGTGGAAGAAAATGTGTTTTATAATACAAATGTAAAGCATACAGTACTGCACAGTATGTTTCAGTCAAACTGTGAATAGAATGGATAAATCAATCAGTCACAAATATGTTTCAGGTTAGTTAAAATGACATGTGCATGTCTGGGGGGAAAACAAAGTCTCTTGTAAACCTCTGCTGATGTGCTATAACCATGTTTGTTTTACTATGCAAGATGATTCCCAGGCAAAAGCCCTTTCACAAAACTGAAATGCATTAAATGCATTATATTTCTGCATACATATCAGTCACTTTAAAAAATACAGCATGGAGATGCAATTTAAACTATACCATTCAGATCTCTGGTTAGTGTTCATGTAGAACAAAATTTATAAGTAAATCGATCCTTGACAGTCAGGGAACTATGTGTGGTATATCAATACAGGACTACCCACAATGATCTAATTACAGTATTGAAAAAATCATCTGTTTAAATCATAACTTGAAGCATCTACCTATAATCAATCCTGCTTAGGTCAGAACTCCATGTTGTTAATTGATTTTGCAGAATGTTTCCCTTCAGTGGGAAGAATGAAATAAAACAGCTTGGAAGAATTACAGAAGAGAAGGACGTGTTTAAATATCTAACGACTGGTGACAGATGGACAATTGTGCCCCACACTTGCTGTACGCATGCAGCATTGCCTGTGGCGTTTGACAGTTAGGGCATTTTACTAACTATCTTAATGGTTGCAATGGGAGCCCTTCAGACTCAATTCATAAATATGTGGGCGGGGTGGGGGAACAAAACCTGTAGGTGTGAAGAGCCGAGGGGAGGACAAGAATAATGATCAATTTACAGGAACCAGTTGTAGCGCCACTGTGGATAATTATGTGCACAGCAGGTAGGGTACCAATTCCAAGAGGTACTGTACCTGCAAGACATTGCAATACACACTGTGAAACAGTCTAAAAGATGCATACAATAAACTATACCACATACGCAGAACAAAAATGATTTTACTGTAGTTTGCAGGAATTACTGAACTAATACGCCCAACAAAACAATATCAAAAAAATTAAATTAAATACATTGACTTCTATAAAAAAAATAAATAAAAAAAAATAGGAAAAGGGGCAACCAGACTAGATTAATTAGCAGCTAGTTTACTGACCTAAACATTTTTACACTGTTACAGTGACCTAAATGCCACCAATGTCAATGTCAACAAAGTCAACAATGATATGACATTGTTTATTTATAAATGGTCTTTTATTACAGCTATTTTAGCCATACTTTAACTACACTAGTCACCTAGTACACCATACTGTCAATGCAGTAATAAAGTAGGCCCCCAACATCAATAACACTGGTGTTAACGCACATCACGATATCTACAAAAAAACAATTACGGCTCAATGCAGCCTGTAGCCCAAACAAGCCCATTCGAGCCCAGGCAAATAACAAACAAGCACCTATCAAGACGCACTTCTCGCATATTCATGCTTTTATGGGATGCAGTGAATTCTTGATGCTCTCCATTCCACTAAACTGGACAGTGGAGGATACATCAAATTGTTTTAAAACACAAACCAATTACTCCATAACAAACACAGTAAAAAATGTGAGGATATTGGCAGATATTCTGTAGTGCCACACTTATGTTTAGAATGCACAGGTGCAGCCTTTTCTACAGTATTAAATCTGAATTGTTCATTGTGATATACTGTACAGTAAAAAAATAAATAAATACATTTAAAAAAAAAAAAATCACTCTGGCATTTGTGTCCCCATGGTTCCCTTAACATCCGTATGCAATTTCACCTTCCTATGCCCTACCATTTGTGAGATACGGTGCGTTGATGTGGTAAGCTTACTTTCTAATCATTGTGTACAATACATATTAAGTGATTAACCAAAAACCTCTATTCTTTCCAATTAGTTGTCTAGAAATGTGATACACTGTAGTGCTGCTTTCAATCTGATACATATACACACAGTGCACACATGGCTTACTCTACTGCAAATATTCTAAAGAGCACAATATATTATACTAAAACTACAAGATTTATGACCATCATAAGCACATTAGCCAAAGGCTACCAATGCTTCTATTAGGCTGCAAATCTGGTACTGAATGAGACCTACTAAAACTGATACACTGTAATAGTAGCAGGGCCTATTCTTTATCTTACATGTCTGGTATATTAATTAGGCACCCAGAAAAAGCCTTGTAAAGTAATGCTTTGTATAAATAGTTTTCTTTCTTCAGACAGTGGTCATCAATTAACAACACAACAGTACACACAGTTCTAAAATATATTAAAATGTTCAATGCAAAATTACTTCAACTCAAATAAACAGTTTTTTTTTTTTTTTTTCAACCTAGCCCATAGCCATTTATTTCATAAAGACACTATCAGTGTCCTGAATTTGGCTGTAACCCAGCAATGTAAAATAAAGAATGAAATGCAAATGATGAAAGGCAACTGAGTTAGCCATGGAAGGGCCTCCACTCAGAAAGAGGCCCCCCAATCTCTATCTTGATGGCACAGCTGGCTTTAATTATCATTTTTAAAACCCATTTACTTGGCTCTTTCCTTCTGCGTGTGTGAAGGGGTTTGCTTCACCAATTCATTTAACATTAAACCTTATCTATCCCACACCCCAGTCCACCCCACACCCCAGTCTACCCATTCACCTAAAAGCCAAGATGGCTGCATCTGTTTTAATTAATAGGCTTGGCATCTGTTTGACATTCCAAGTAGCTCCGACCCATATTCTTCAAGAAAGCAGTCCTGACTTGAGTGACAATTATGCAATTAATTAATTAACCTAAGCCAATCTGAAATACTATGAAAATGTTAAAATCAGTTTATTTTTGTAATTACTGCAGTGTGTCCCCAATGCACCATGCTACTGCAGTAACAGACCTGGATGTTTAATTTACGCTGTAAAGAACAGGCATTTTGTTAAAACCTTGCGCATTGCAAAAGCACAATCTAGAAAAATACATTCATTTTAAGTAGGCAGTCATAAAGTAAACCACAAATGTTTGTTTTAAGTTGAACTACCTGTTACTGTCTCACCAACATGTGACTGTACTTGTTATAAGAACCATCTTAAAAGCGGCTATAGGGATGTCTGGGGAAGTTGCTGGCTCTACACTGCACAAGCGAGCTCACACTTGCAGACACAAAGACACGCACAGACCTGCACGAAGTTGGGTTTTGAAAAGACAGAGATTCTACCACAATGTTTATTTTTTCTTTATCTCTGTTTGAAGAGACAAGCAGGTGCCTTCCGTGTCTAGAGGGAAATAAAATATTAAATGCAGCAACATCCCACAGCCAGACAAGGCAGGCAAGCAGGCTTGATGATGGCCACATGAAAGACCCAAAATGGTAAAAAAAAAAAAAGTTTTTAAATAAATAAATAAATAAAACGTGGTACTGTAATGGGAATACCTTACTCTAAAAGTAAAAAAAAGTGACCTACTGTCCTGTACAGCATGTATTCAGCTCTGTCACAGTATGAGACCAAAGGTGTTCCGAGGGTCATATTAAAAAGGACATCGCTTCAGTAGATGAATGAATGCAAACACTGAACCCTTCTTTGTTTCTTCTGTGGAATATGCTGAAAACAGTTGTAATTTATGGAAAACTAAACTGCATGCTTTCAACATTTATTAGGATAACTTTAGAGCTCTCATACCCATTTTTATGAGGAACAAAATACAGATAATTTATTGCAGTTTCTGTTTCCATAGAAAAGAAAAAGGCTACTAGATGAATAAAGCCAATGTTTAACAGTTTTCATGAATTAAAAATATAAGGGTTTCTGTGAAGCAGGCAGCACTTGTACAAAAGCTTACATTATTTATTTATTTATATTTAATATTTTTACAAAGACCGGTTTATTTCTCAAAGAAGAATCACGTCAGCCAGATATAAAATCACAGACTGTTTCATTTCAGATTTGCAGCTCAATATAAATCCACAGGACAGACAGACTAGGGGTTTACAGCTATCACGGTATAAAAGTTATGTTGCATTGAAGTAGACAACAATGTAATAAACCTAGATTGAAAAGAAAACTCAATAGAGGAATAACTCTGTAGGGCTGCTTCCACCTGCTGTAGGTAACATTTCTGAACAGGGCTTAAATACCAATGACTTGCTACTACCCTCAAAATTACCAGTGTGAAAAAAGCAATATAGCAGAAGCAGACAAAATCACTAAGGCAGTTAGTTAAGAATAGATGCACTGGAGTAATACAGAATCAAATGAATGCAGCAATATATCTGACCTCATCTTGTACAGCACGAAACCACTTCATTTAGCCACTTTGCTTTTGTTCACAGCTCCAGTAACAATTATATTATGGATCCCAGCACACGGAGCATCTTATAACCATAGTATAAATTACTGCATACGAATGATAGCTGGTGTGGTAGAACAGACGCAGAAAGCTTTGCAGCTACACAGACATACGATTATTAATATATTGTTCTGGACAAATAGGCCAGTTTTCAAAAATGCCTGTATGGATAAGTGTTAACCACCACGAAACTAAAGTGCTTTTCCAGCTGTTGTGTAGCCAGGTTTCAAATAGATTTTCCTTCTTCCCTTATCACAAGAATGATGTTAACTTGTTAAAATTTTTGAATAACCTGACAGTTGATTTAATATTTCATAATACTAAAGTCAGACCCACGTATGGATACAGTCAATCTACCGCTTTCCAGCCTCGCTCAGGGAAATGGCAGATCGTTCAGTGCTACAGTCTAACCCCCTTCATGTGACAGTCCGCATCACTGGAAGGCAATAGCATTACAATATAACACAGCTCGATTACACTTGGATGGAAGCGCGCAGGTATGCTTAACAGTAACTCCCCTTGTCTGCTCACACTGTCTGCTGCAGGAACAGCCGCCCCTGGCAGCAGCGGCAGTGGTTAGCAAGCTCATCACTGATCGCCGTTGGTACATTAGCTCTTGTATCGGCGAGACGCATATTTCAACTGTTAACAGGCCACACTGAAAGAGCTAAAACTAGACGAGGCAGATGCAGTCGTATATACATCCACTCTCTAGAAGAGAGATTTGTAATTCAAAAGAGTAGGCTGGAAGATGCAACCTGCAGAAACATGAAAGCAAATCAGAACCAAACTCATAAAACAAGACTTCGGTCCCTGTGCAGAAAAGAAACAAATTGCAGTTGCAGTCAGTCATTCACCTCCCCTTTCTAGACGTAACCCACCCTGGCCTTTAGACTCTACAAGAGTACCCCTCCTTCAAGAATAAGACAGATTGCTATTAGAAGCTATCATTGTGGGCCCATTTGCAGAGTCGTGAGAAGTTTTAATTATAAAGAAGGGTGTTGCAAGCCATTATTATGGGTTGATAATTGGCGACCTTCCACTAGATGTGCAGGATCTCTGGCAATGGCTCTATCAAAATCCTTTACAAAAGAAATGCCTTCAGTTTGTCGTCAGCATTTAATTGCTCACAGGGAACTTTCTCTCTCCCTAGCCATCATGTAAGGACATACACTTGAGGTTTGTGTTTTGTTTTATGTTGTTAAACAGGTTGTACATTTTGATTGAACCCTAGTACACATTACAATTTATATATAGATATATAGATAGATATATCACCCAGTCAGTAATTGCTAAGATTTGAGTGCAACTAGAAGTGTGAGTATTCATTATTCTGGACGTCAAACTATTTAAACAGGGCAGTGCTCAATGCCTGCAGTATTGAATAAACCTGCAGACTTAATGAAGGAAAGGAGAGGATCAATACAACCTTGAACTTTGATCTTCATTAAACAGCACACAAGCACACACTGCATGTGGCTGAAGTCCTAATTAAAAGGCAGCAAGTCCTGTGTGGTGCACCCTCACTTACACCTCACCAGACTAAATCTCAGGGCTTTCAAGCTTCCTCACAAGGTACAGTACAACCTGTAGTCATTAGCACAATCACAAGTCAAACCAACAAACAACAAATTCAGCAGCTGTAATGTACACTTCTTTACTATGGCCAATTATAAATTGTACCCATTTTATTTCCTATGAAATTTTAAATGCCCAATTCAAATGGCACCTCACTGCTACTACAGTACCCAATATTAAATATACAGTAGACAGTGATACTACACCGTTAGTATTCAACAACAGACATCAACCAAGACAAAATGTGCAGTAACTTTCTGGGAAAAAAACATAAAGGGAAACTACATAAAACAATTTTAAAAAATGGGGTGACTTACAGCATCAGCCATTTAATAAATCATGTCATTTTAGCTGTTCGTGCTTATGAGAGGGCTTGGCCAATATTCCCTGGAGTCTGTACATATTTCTCTCTCACAAACTCTTTTCAATAAAATATAAGTGCCGTAGACTCAGACAGGCTTCGCCTGCAGTAGAGACAACTCCCAGACTATCAATTACTTCAAGCATCACAGAAACTCCACTTCAGACATAGTGGGCAGACACACCCCTTTCTCTATCCACACTCAGATATCTTTCTGTTTTTACAGCACGTCACACTCTTCTACACTTTCTTCTGAACTCGTTGACTTAAATCATTCGGGACTTTTTTCTTTCTTTCTTTTCTTTGTAACCACGGTAAACCGATACTGTCAGGGCTATTACTGTATAGTGTTGTTATGTATCTTTAGAATGCTAAATAATCCATTAGCAAACGTTTGGACAACCAGATGCTTAACTGAGGCCCTCCAGCCCCTCACCTGTGAAATCTTGTCCTGTTTCCAGCCTGTGCTGTTTGAAGTCGAATGCCATTAACCATGGAAGACAATGAAAGACAATGCCACACAAATTGCTTTGGGTGACAACATTGTTTTCTGCCAGGAATTCAAAGACGACCTATAAATGGTGGAGTATCAAAAGGGTGGACAATGTGGAGAAAGTGAAGTAGAAGCTAAACACCTCCCCCCCTGCCCAAACCTTCAATAGTTTGTAAATATCATGATCAAAATTGGGGTCCGAGCAGCCTCAGCGATGTTGTGTTTCCAGATGTTAGATTTAGATTCAACCCTATATGTTGGCAATTTGTGTGTGTGTGTGTGTGTGTGTGTGTGTGTGTGGGGGGGGGGGGTTTGTATCAAACCTGCCAAAGTAAGAAGTCCATCAGTACGTTAATCTATCACCCACAAAGCGAATCCTGGGTGGGCACGGATACACGAGAAAATACTTTTTCCATCAACTGTGAAGAGCCAGCGTCTGCTCCACTTTCATCGAGGGCAAATGAGGTGTAACTGGAATCCTGAGTTCTCAGTAACACAAGCCGCCTCTGTCATGGATACTTGAAAGGAGGATAGAGTTCTTCTGTGTGGTGAGGTCATTACCAGGTGCTTTTAATTACTGCTATTATCAGCAAAATCAGGAAATGGCTGCAGGGCTGCTCATTTCCAGAGGTGTTACAAAATTCGCAGGATTCACCAGGAGGATCTGCCATGTGAATCCTCTTTGGGGGGTGGGGAGGGTAGGTCTCGGTGGAGGTGCAAGCTTGAATAGTACACTGTAGAAATTTCCCCAGCACTGAATGACATTCTACAATTATGTGCACCTCCCTTCTCCTCTGGATTTGAAAATAATTATTATAATAGGATGAATTTGCTATTGCTATCTTTGGATTCTGAGAAGCAAATTAAAATTTGCTTTCAGTGACGTTGGGGTGGGATATTTGTGAAACCATCAAGCAATCTCTTCTAAACAAAAATAAATTAATAAATAAATAAATCTATTTTAATACACAAAATCACTGCACATATCAAAATGACATATTATACTGTAGTATTAACTAAGAAATGAGTCAATGTGTCTACAATGATTAGTGCACATGTGCTGAATTTTTGGTTCCATAATGCACTTTTTCAGATGGTTACTGAAAACACTGTAAATGTTTAACATTACTGAATATTTGATTATGTCAAGTACTGTTTTTTGTTGTTGTACTGTAATAGTGAAACAAGTTTAAAACAACAAGAATAAATGTAGCCTATACTGCATTCGGTAAATAAATATTCTTTAAAAAAAAAAATAATGTAAATGATCCTAGACTTGAACCCTTGTCTAGATAACACTGCTAAAATCCATTTTTAGACCAGGATCTATGTGGGCTGCTGTGGGATTTCAATGTCTTTGTAACAGCTCCCTGCCCCTGCACCCACCAGGATGCAGTGCTTGTGTATGTCCCTCGGTAGCAAAGCTATAAATAAAAACGCTAATGAAATGAAATTTATCTCAATTCATCATTTTAAACAAGCAGGGCTGTCACTGGACCTCCACATTAAGGGTGACTTTGGAACAAAAGACTACAATCAGCAACAATAACGAACCAGGTATCTTTTGTGTTTTCTAGCCCTTAAAATGGAGCACAAGTTTAGGATGCAGCAGTCCCTGTCTAATACAGATACTGTTATGCTGCACATGCAGATATGCCAGACACAACATATGTCCCCAAATAATAACCAGTTAAGTGTGACGCTAGATCACTGTGTATGGCACGATCTAAATAGACACAATGGAGAGAAGAAAACAAATAAACTATGCTGTTATACTTACACCAAAGACAGGATGCAAATAAACAGCTAAACAGATACCTACTAAATCACTAAACTTAAGAATATGATTAAAAGAGGGCACATAAAAACTCACTCTAACTGTGATCAAATGTTCGGTGAAGAGCGAGAAGCTTGCAGATCGTTCAAAAAATTCAAGATGTGGACTACAATAGTAAAAATTCTCAATTTGAAGTCTAATTGCATTTTGGAAGGAAAGTCTGTATACCTAATGATTTATTTCTGTAACGTGTTTGCAATATGCAAGGTACTGTATAATATAGTAACTTGTGAATGCAGCACCATGACCAATTTTGTGAATTATGTACTAAACAGGTTCTGTACTAAATTAGTTTAAAATAAAAATAATCCTTTATTATTTTCACACTGTACAGTAATGTGTGCAATGCAGTAGCATAATTTACTTTGTGCTATCGGTAGCCGAGGTATTCATTTGATTTTACTACTGTACTGTATAGGCCTAGGGTACAGTGCAGTGTATCTTGTACAAACAATATAAATAAATAAATAAATCTCAAATAACGAGCACTAAATCTTGTGTCCAGACATGTCCGGTTTAGCGAGGGACGACTGTACTGGCATTTAGAATAAAAGACAGAACTACTGTTACTGTATAATAGTTGCAACCAAAACATTTGGCGAATCACACCCAGCTAGTGGAATTTGATTTTGTGCCAAAAATGTTTGTGGTTTTTTTCATACACGAAAAAACGCATAATAAAAGGCTTGCAAAAATTTGAGCGCTGTACGTTAACAACAGACCCCTTTACAGCCAGTGTCAAAACTGGGTTCAACTGTAAAAATAGAAGCCATGACCACCACAGTAACTTTTTCTTCACTACAGTTTCCACACGATTTTCTCGATCAAAAAAAAAACAAAAAAACTACCGGTCGAAAGCTGAGAAGTAAAATTTCAATTCACATTGCTTTAGTTCACAACATATATCATGTTTATATATTCTTGTTGTACTTGTTTAACTTATACTGTAGCAGTATGATTCATTTTGTTTTTATGTGCAGGATTGTAGATTTGCTTAGCAACATATCTTGCCGAAAAAAAAAAAAAAAATGTATTTGAAAAACTGGTTTCAATTCAATGAGGTACTCAGTATGTTTAATATAGAATTAAAATGAGACTTCAAGAGCAAGGATATTTTATCTACTACTAGGAAGATTCTCAGCTAGTCCCTATTGCAGCGTTCTTCAAATCCGGCCTGTCAGGAAAATAACTTTAACTTATGTGGTTTTAATGTGAAACAACTAAACAGGCTTTTAAAATTGTCTAAGTCTTTACTTTCTCATTAAACGCAAAATGAAGAACGCTAAAACGAGAGCATAACATTTTAATAAATGACCAGTCACGACTAGACGTAGTAATTTTAATACAATTATGAATATTGATTGTAATAAAGCGTGTCCTGATTTTACTCATTTTTAAATTAGACTAACCGCTTATTAAAATGTTGCCCCAACATTTGCATGCTGTTTCTTCGTTCTGCACGCACCAAAACACGTATATTAAACCAATTTTATAACTAAATGGCTAGCAAGGAAGTGGAAGAAAACAACAAAAACACAGAAAAACAACAATCCTAAATATAATAATAATATTATAAGTTATATTTACTATCCCCTAAAAAGGAAATATGTAATATATTAGAAAGCTACTTGTTCACAATTCATAAAAAATTAAAAAACAAAAACAAAAAACGACCACTTAAAACTAGAGTTTCTAGTGGCAAATCACACCGCCATTTCCACTATGGATTATTGTCCGAGATCAACCACACTGTAAATGACACAAACTGCACCAATCTCAAAAACATCCAGCTGCACAGAACTTGGTGCACAGCAGTGATAAATTCAGTCCTGGGGCTATGCTTTTTAATCTTACATTTTTTTATTATGGTTTCTTTCAGGAAGAAGTAGGCAGGTTTTTGTAAAAGTAGTTGTCCTTCATTACAAATGCTAGTTGTAGATACGCCTGGTTGAAAGATCGCTGCTATCTACAGGATACTTGTGTCCCTTAAAAAGCGTTATTTATTGACAACACGCCATAATACAGGAACAAATGATCACTGCACTTTATCTGGTAATAACCATTCTCCTTCCTTGTTTACACGCTGTATCTTCAATCAATGAACTTTAGTATAGTCACACACTGGGTATGCACATTCATTCCCATCTGCGTCAGTGCACTCCATAACCTAATGTTGAATATTTGTTTTACAGTTTATTATTAAACTTCTTCAAATAATGACTGCTGTCCTGTAACTTCTATATTTCCTAAGATTGCTGTTTAAATGCTTGCTGTCCACCCTGGTCCACTCCACACTGAAACTAATTTGAATGTATTTTATGCATGCCAGCACAAAGTGGGGTGCAGCCCCCTGAATTTTTTGTTCTGCCCGCCCCCCCCTTCCACCTCATCTGGCACCGCTCTCATGGCAAATCTGCCATGCCACCGCCAGTGATTGACATGCTTTCATTACTGAACTTGCATGCTTGTTGCGCAGTCATTTTTCAAAAACAACGATAGTGCGAGCGGGTGTTAATTTTAGACAAAAAGGAATTGATGTCCATTTTAATTTAAAGGTTTTAATAAAGATTAAGATCACTAGCATGCAGTTTTAACAGCCTTACAGTGATAAATATTTGCTTTGTATTATTAAATGGCAATCATAAATCGTGTCAGGATTTGGACATTGCCTTATCTGGCCCTCCAGTGAATGCAATTGAACACCCCTGCCCTACTGAATAATGTACTTTGCTAAATATATGTCAAAAGATTTTATTTACATAATAAATACTGTACTATGGTCAGGCTATATTAAGTTAAATTCCTTGTTTGTCGTTGGACATGCGTTGAAGCACATTGAAATAGGCTGCTTAGCACACCTAATAACAGTTTATCAGTTTAAAAAATAAATGAATATATGAATTAATGTTTTAGCAAAAATAAATGAAACTATACAAAAATGTCTAACCTCAAAGAAAGCTGTCTCACATGGCTACCAGATCAGTAGTATTCAAGCATTATTGTGTTATTCAATAGCTATTGTGTGGCCTTGCCTTTGGTCAGTCTCTTGTATTGTAATAAAAGGAGTGAGAGAGCTTCAGGCTGTGAGAAAGAGACAGTGGGAGATTCAGAGCCAAGGACACAAAACTGCTACAGGGACAAACTGAGCAGTGGAGGGGAGGGGGGGGGAATGTTTTATCAATTGTCAGCTTACTGTGTGAAATTATTTTAATACTACTCAGTGCTTTTGTAATGGTCTAGAACCAGGTCAGTCAAATAATAATATGTTTAAATGAATCTAAAAAAAAAAAAAAATAGTAAAACATGTGACATTGTCCATTATACCCAATTCTACAATACTAGTCCAGGTTCAACATGAAAAATTAAATTGCTCACAATCCATTTCACTCTTATGAAAAGTAATCTCATTAAGGCTAGACAAATTGCATAGCTGCCTTTTGAAGCCACGTCAGCGAGGACTACTGAATCGTGGAATAGGATTTACAGTCTGTAATGCCAACGCCCCCTGCAGTACAAAGATCAGCCAGGAAACACATTACAGGTACCTGAAATAGGGTAGGAAAAAATTCCGCAACTTTTCAGATCCGTCTGCTCTTGCATTAATGAATACCACTGTTAGTAAAAGGACAAGAAAAAAAAAATCGTAAATCTTGAAAGACTTCTTTTTTTTTTTTTTTTAAAGGCAGGATTAGCAATATTGACCAGGAATAATCCAAACCAATTCCATACACATTTATATTCCATGACACAGTGGGTGTCATTTTAATGATTGCCTTGAGAGCCTTTTCAATGGTTCGTTCAACAAAATCCAAGAGTCACAACACAGACTGTGGTAATAAAAAGTGGGGCTATTAAAAGGTCAATTTAACTTTAGTGCGTGTGGAGGGAAGGGGGTGGGGTGGTGGTGATGCACACTGAATATCAAAACAAAGCTCTGCCAACAGTTTTATAGTCAACTCTTTAAGGCGTAATCACCGTTTTCATTCAGAAGTTTATTACTGTTAGATTTGGCGCTGCCTGGATTAAGATAGCCTGGCATTTGTTGAGTATTAAAAAAAAAAAAAAAAAGACAGAAATGAGAAGTCAAGGAAAGGTCACACTCTTCAGTAAAAACAGCATCTTCTTAAACCCACCTGCCAGCCCCTACTAGCTCGGTAACCTCGCTGGCATCAAGGTGAAATTGTGTTGCTCTTCAACACTTAAATGCAGCTCTGTTCTTTTCTGTCTATCCAGTACTGTAGCTGTGATGTACAATACAATGTCAAAATGTGCTGAAAATGTACTTAACTCTCCCCTTTCCCTTTGTTTATTTCCACCCCCAAAACAAATTGTTGTTGATATACCAGTACAAACAAATAGCAAAAATAAATTTAAGAATTCTCCTACATCAATGAATGAAAACCATAAACATACTGTGCAGCAATCTTAGTTGCATCTGTTTACAAAGCCAACTTAAAATTCAGGTTTGTGAACAAACAAAAATACTCCACTCCCAACTAAGATTTATACACCCACACCTGCAGTATATTGCAACATACAACAACAAAACACAATGTCAAAAGCACAATAGCTTTGCCTTTGGTAACTGAGGGTAGGCAAACTGTTGAGAAAAGTGTAGAAACCCTCAACTACCAAAAAAGACCAATAAATGTGAAATATGTTAACCAATTAAGGAACATGGTTCCTGATTCATTTTCACTTTGTTGGATACTAGAGTTTAAATCTTAAATGTCAAAACCACCAAATGTAAAAACCATGTAAAATAAACACATAAATGAATAAATAGAAAATAATAAAACAAAAACAAACAAAAAAAAAGTCAGCACCTGTAATGGTATCACCTTAGGAGAAAAAACAAAACAAACAAAAAAAAAAAAAAACAGCCATCTCTTAGATTACAGTCAGAGATAACAACAACTGGTATGTCAGAGGCCACCCATTGTCCGATACCAGTTTGTTCAGAAGGGTTTCTCACCTTCACCAGATCAGCCAGGGGATCTCCTAAAAACCGGTTATCACTACAGAGAGAGCCAGAGGGGGGCTACTTACCAAATATACAGGGGCAATTAGCCACTGAGCTAGCCAATACACTCAGCACCCCATGCTAGAATAGACCATTATTTTTCCTACCTAGTGTATAATATTCTTGGGTAAAAGTGTTTTTGGTAAAAATGTGACTTCAGAATTTGCGTAAAATAAAATAGCAAATGATAAGAAAGAAAAGAACCACTTCGAAATCTGAAAGTATATCAAATGGATGAAAATTGCTTTTTAAGTACCAGCTGTCAAGCTATGTGCTTTCTTTCTAAACACACTGTTATTCAAACTATAAACAGGTTTTTGTTTTTTAATAGATATCAAAAACACATAAAAACAATCAAACTTAAAAAGAACACATTTCAAGACAAAAAAGCATACCCATGCTTAAAAGAAGCTGGTGCTTTCCTATTGTAACAAGTCACAGAAATACTCATTGCACTCCTCATGAATAAAAAGAGAAAACGACCATACAAAATAAGCACACAAATACAAAAGCACTTGGTAAAATCTTTAAGTTTCTTCTTTTGTTCAAAAAAACACAGACTAAAGTAGTAAAAATGTGGAACTTACCCATATTTGAGAAACAGAAAAAAAAAAAAAAATACAAAGTAAACAGGTTGAACAAGAAACGTCCAAGAAAAAATCACTTTAGCCTTCTTGATTCAAATGCTGGAGTTATTCCCAAGAGTGAGCAACATGACATGGAAATCCTCTACACATGTTTGTGTACATCCTGCATTTTTAAAGAGTGAAACTGTTGCCCCAGGTGGAAGAAAATGGCAAGGCACGTTGCAGTTTATTTAATCCATCGTTCCTAATTGACAAACAGATTGCTGACTGGTGTAGAAAGTAAAAACGCTCAATTGTGGCTCCACCGTCACCTTTGGTTGCCTGCCTGCACACGGTCTTCTGTAAACTCAGAGGAAGGACTGACCAAAAACTTTACAGGCACAATAGTGGGTGGAGCCACTGCCTGCTTGATTTCACAGGTATTGGATTTCACCAGGAGGAACTTACAAGCCTCTGCGGCAGCCAAGTCACCAGCCACCATATTTACAGGTACAGACCTGTACTCTTACATATCTGAGTGTTGAGCAAAATGTAATTGTTTTTGTTTCTTACCATTGGGTTTTAAAAGGACAACATAAGAAAGTTTACAAATGAGAGGCGGCCATTCAGCCCATCTTGCTAGTTTGGTTGTTAGTAGCTTATTGATCCCAGAATCTCATCAAGCATCTTCTTGAAGGATCCCAGGGTGTCAGCTTCAACAACATTACTGGGGAGTTGGTTCCACACCCTCACAATTCTCTGTGTAAAAAAGCGCCTCCTATTTTCTATTCTGACAAGTATCAATGTATAATAATTCAAACATATTGCAAGGCGGCAATGTCTTGAAGTTATAAGGATTATTATTATTATATTATTATTATTATTGCAAAATTACATTACACCAAAGACAAAGTTTTCCCACAACAGGATGAGATACTGTACCTGTAAATGTAGGGATTATTCCGCAATCTTTAAGGCACTGTGTAATACATTTCAAGGTGTAGTATACTGTAAATGTATTCGTATTTAGTGATATTTAGCATTGGTATATTAAGAGATAAACACCATTAATAAAAGAATAACAATAATAATTATGCATCTATATCTTTCTCTTTTTTGTTAATGTTATTGCCCGTGTTATGTCCCCTGAAGGAACCTACAGACCCTTCAATAGGCTCTATGACTCCAGGGCAGGGCTTAGCCTACAGTAAATCTATTCAGAATATCATGCCAGATGAGTGTAACCATTGTCCCCTATTTAATAGCATTACTTATTCTAGGAGTGTAAAGCTTTTACCAAAACACAAACATGTAACATGTCTGGTCTTGTGATTTTTTCAAAACACAAAACACACACATATGCACAACCCAGTGGCATTCTGTTACTGGTCCTTCCATTTTAAAAACTGAAGCGTGTCTCGAGATGTGTTTTGCAGGACACGTCTTAGAATAAATCCAGTCTTCTACAAACTTTGTGTATCGCACAGTAACCGCCACAAATAAAATAAACCGTGGGAATGGACAGGATTTAACCGGTTAAAATGCAGACAAGGTGAGGCAAGGATTTAAAATGTCCCCACTGGGCTTGAAACTTGCTTTAGTTGTTAGATTTACCAGTGCTGATTACTCTTTACAGTAAATGTTAATTATGTTATTACTGTCAAGCACCTCAAAGGCGGCACTAAAATCATGTCAGACCTAATTTTAACAGGAGTTGCATGTGGTGTATTTAATATAACATGCGCTAATTAAATACACACCATAATATAGCCCGTATTTGCTATATGTTGCTCCTCCCTTTTTGGTGAAAAATTGTGATGATGAGTCAGTCAAATGCACACACACACACACACACATCCCCACACACATAGCGTATACAATACAGAATGTAAATGTAGCACATACTACAGTACCTACTGTAACCAGCATGACCTATCACTAGTAATCTTACGCATCTCCATCAGATCTCACCTAATCCAATCCATAGGAGGCAGACAGCTAGCGTTAGTGAGGGTCAAGGTGGTGTGTCTCCATGGAATTCATTGCAAACGCATGAATAGAGAACGACACTGGCTGCCAAGAACATCAGCAGCAGGAAATACTGTACATGTTAAAAATGTAACGCGCCTCACCTCTGGTTAGAAGCCACAATATCCAATGCTATATGTATAGCTCATGGTGGGAAAAATTGCCACACGGGTGTTACAGTATTCCTAAGGCTAGACTGGGTGAACTGTGCACTTGCCAGAAACTGTACAAATTAGAACTAGGCAGTATGGGACTCCTAAAGGAGGAGAGTTTAGTGCGCATTTAAATTCAAAGACATACAGCATGTACTACTTTACACTTGCTCCACTGGAGAAAGCAGTCTCTCTCTGGAATTATTTAAAACTGTTGTAATTATTGCTGGTTTACTGGTACTGTATCGGGTGAGTTTTGGGACAAGTTATATAAATTGCTTACACATAATACATGTATATAATTAACGCTGCCATTTCAAGCAAGTCTGTCACTATAAGTAGGACAAGGGTCCTGCAACGAGGGAATCTTAAACAAGTCTGCTTAGTGTGTCTTGTGTCACTATGTGCCGAAATAAAATGTTTTTTAAACAAAATGTAAGAGGAAATGTATAAT
This sequence comes from Polyodon spathula, assembly GCF_017654505.1. NCBI lineage: Eukaryota > Metazoa > Chordata > Actinopteri > Acipenseriformes > Polyodontidae > Polyodon > Polyodon spathula. The sequence goes on along the minus strand of NC_054547.1, from coordinate 5,960,634 downwards.
ATTAGCAGTCAAGTCTTAAAGAATAGATGTTTGAGTGTGTGACCAACTTCATCTCTACGAGCATCATCAAGCAAAGTGCACATGGTTGATTTGTCATTACTGTTGACTAATTTTTAACTTCGTAGAGACATTAATATATAAAGTGCCTTATGGTCAGCACCTCTTTTTCGAAAAAGTTTTGTTGTGCATTAATGTCTGTCTGTCTGTCTGTCTGTCTGATTAGAGGCACAGTGTGCTGAGTTTCTGTTGTGCCAGCCAGCAAGCTAAACAACAATCCTGCTCAGATCTGGCACAGACAACACTCCATCTACTGTGCGAGACATTTATACAAGACCCACAGGTCAAGCGTTGGCAGAGGACTCTAAATATAATAAGCCTCTGAAAAGGCTTGATATTAGGCATTAAGAATTGAATTTGAAAATTTGAGAGAAGAAAGCTTTAACAAGAACCCATTAAAATGCTATTTATTTTCAGTCTCCCATCTCCTTGCTCCTATTAACGAATTCCAAATCTGTTTCTTAACAACAGTGTGACAGCCCCATTCTGCAGATGAGCATTAATAATAACAAATTCATGCAACTCTGTATTCGATCTGTAGTCATCTGCAGCTGGAAGCACACGGTTGCAATCCTGTTGCTGTACAGAAAGTAGATACATAAAATGCCTATATAGTGGGATTTAGAAACATCAACTGCTTGTAATGTGCATTGAAGTAGATTTATTAAATAAATCCTACAGAAAAAAATGCACAAATCATTTAAACCAAAAGGTATAGTCTCATCTTTCACGTACTGTGAAGAAAAGGAAGAAAATAAATAAAATAATAAATAAAATAATGTCTATTACAGTCATCTTTAGCAAGTCAACAGGCACAGTCTCAGAGGTACAACGGAGCATGATGGTGAATGCAGAAAATAAATTAGTTTGCCTCATATCCCAGTGGGTACTGACTAACTCGGGTGCATTTAGATAGCTGAATTAAAACAGGAAACAAAACATGTTTAATACTTATGCATTTAAATTAATTGTATTTCAAATAAACAATCTACTCGTAGATGTCGTAGTGACAGTGACTCTGTATAGTACTTCAAACAGTATGTTGTTATACCACTTGAGAAAACCAGCTGCCTTATAGCTAAGCCTTAGATTCTAAGGGGTTTTTATTTGCGTATGGATCTATAGGACTGGTTGAGAGAGGACACTGCATGAACGTGTGCGCCCTGGGATTCTGTTCAATAATACTCACTATCACAGCCTCATGCACGTTACTTGAAAATCACAATCATGCGCAAATACTAGAATGAGTTCTTACACAAGCCAACTTATTTCAGAACCATGCCTGTTTGTTTTAAGAATTGAACCTGTGATTTGTGCTTTAAACACACAGCCTTAATGATGAAACCTCAATCACCTACCCACCTGTTTTTTTAGGCACACAACTTTAGGTCACATATTTGCAGATACTGCAAAGTAGTAGCAATGACCATGATTTTATTTTAACAAATCACAATTGGTCAGATGAAATGAAACATGTCTTTGTTTACTGCACATTTCAAACAATCAACACCTCGTACCTCTGTACACTACTGTTAATTTGCACTTTCATGAATTGCTTACGACTGCAACGGAAATACTTTTGCACCATTTTAAAGGCCACCTGCTGATTGCACCATTGTAATCATTAGCTTCTCACTTTCTGATTTTTCAAGATGGAATTTTGTTTTATATATTTGATTATTTTTTTGTAAATATGGGTTTAGTAAGACAATCTATCTTGTTGAGCAACAGGACACCTCTATGGCCAAGATGCTGGTTCTCTCCAGGTCACCCAGTTAAAAGGACTCAAGCAGAAAGATAAACAAAGAGAGGAGCAGAGAGCGATTAAACAATACAGCACCACTGAACTGTAACATTCTTGGTTTCCCAATTAAAACAGGTTCACCAATGCACGGTGTGAAAAAGACTGTTGGAGGAAACAAATGAGTTCCCAAACGTTTATTGATTTATTTGCAAGACATGCATCAGGCACAGACTTGTGCGTTGTGGTAGTGAGCAATTATACAAACCCATCAAAATATGATGACAACCAAACCACCATGTAAACAGAATTGTATTTAAAGGTTACAGTTTATTTGCGTCCAAGTAGCTGATTACCACTGCTTACAGGAATATTTCTGTCAGACTTTGCAGGTCATCATCAATCTGTTTTCGTTTAAAAGTCCTCTTCATTCTCACAGATGACAAGCATGACCATGGTGCCTTGGCTCTGCAGTGGTAATGAGGACACTGTGACGAATTGGGGACTGGGGACTATTTGCCGCAGAACATGCCTCATAAAATACTGAAACTGGAAAAGTGAGTCCAATGCCCTGCAGAGATGGTTTGTCTCTCTTTCAGACCTCTTTCTCTGTGTCAAACCAGACCCAGGATTTCTTAAAGCTCTCCCAGTCTCTTCAAATCAAATGACTTCAATCCGATTCAGATACAACAAAACCTGGCCAGGGTGGTCCCTTTTTCATTTTCCGCTTACTAACCCATCAAAAACCAACTCATGTGTTCACACTTGTAACTGATTAAAAAACAAAAAAAAAAAAAAAAACACAGTGAGGCTTAACACAGAGTGAACTTTAAAAATATCTATATTTAAAAAAAAAAAAGAAAGACAACAATGCATTCTTTGGAAATTATTTGTGATTGTTGGACCCCAAATTACGTCTTGGCATTTGATAGAAATGTAAGCAGTGACATCACCCCAGCTTTGCAATACAGCACTACGTGTGAGGCATACACTCCTTTTCTTTCCTGAAACAAACACTACAGGTGGCTCAAAAGCATCTGGCTTTCCAATGCATAGGGCAGTTTTAGGGCAAAAAAGGGACAAAGTACAGCAGTTTGTTGTTTTTAATTTTACTGCAGTAACAGTCTAAAAATATTCATTCAAATATATATATATATATATATATATATATATATATATATATATATATATATATATATATATATATATATATATATATATACACACACACACACACACACACACACACACACACACACACACACAGTGACAGAGAGCGAATGAATCCTACTTTACAACCTCCCTCCCGACCTGTGAGGACACTGTATAACCGGAGCAGAGTGCCCCGTAATGGATGGGTTGGCAGTTCATTCCAGGGTCAGTCGGAAGCCAGCCATCCAGGAAGGGGGCGGGGCCATGACGGAGGGTATTTAGGGGAAATGGCGCCAGTGATCTGTTCCTTTGATGTGGTTATGAGATTTGACCAAAAAGGAAACCAGACAGAATTAATTAATGTGTTTCATGTTTTGTTTGGTTGATGTGCTAACTGTTTGTCATTTGTCTTTGTTAGATGGTTAAGCACTAGCCGGGAGTTGTCGCTACAAGCCAGCACTAAACCAGGACTGCAGTGCACCACTTAGTCACAAACTGTTTGTCTTTCACCACATCTGCACAAGAGCACTTGGGAGAAGTGACCGTGTCTGTGTTGTGTGTTAATTAAAGTGTCTTATTGTTTTTTGGGACTGTAAACCCTTGTTTTGCACAAAGCGATACACAGGGCTGTGTAGCGCCCGTGCTTACTATTTAAGCGTTGTTGACAAGCAACCCAGCCGAACAAAGGAGCTGTTTTATTGAACTTTTAACTGTCTGTGTGTGTTATTAATGCAATGCACCAACTACAGCTGTGTACTACCAACCACACATCCACAAATACAAATCAACATTTTCCTGAAGCCTGCATTGCAATCTTGCTTTCTAACATTTGTATTTTATCTCAACTGTTTACATCTATGAAGGCTTTTAATTCCTCTAGCAAAGGACTCCTGGAGTAGGCAAGGTATTTTGCCAACGTACTTGTAGTGCGAGAAACAAAATTAAAGGCTATAGCACACTGAGAATACCAAATGACAATGCAGTTTTTGTTGAACCATTGCTTCTGGGTTAGTCTAGTGAACATGATGGAAGTGAACAGAGTTCTATTTTAGTTTTAAGTACAAATAAAAAAGACCAAACAAACTGGAAAAAGTACAGGTTATAACAAGCATACAAGCCTATAACCTGACCTGAGCAGTCAATAGCTATACATGTATGTATTTCCCTAGGCCTAGTTAGAAATATTTTGTGATATATTACAGCTTAAGATGGAATGGAGTGTGGTCCCCTGGTCAGAGGAGGAAAAGGTCTAAGAGCAGGAATCCCAGCACACCCACAGAGTGACTTTAACAAGCACTTTGACGCATATTAGTACAACTTCAGAATCCCCACTGGAAACAAGCCGACATCTCAGATTTCAGCTTAAAACAGCAGTCATACTAAGTTTGCATGTTCTGTTTCCATTAAGAATAATATGATCCGAGATCATTTAACCAAAACGATTATGCTACTGTAGCACAATAGCCTAACTTTTCAGCAGGAATTCACAAAACAATAACGGTCGGTGAGATGCTGTACTGTATACCACCCCAAGAAATGGTACTAAAGCCAACAAAAAAACAGGCTCTTAGTCATCGCTGATCCCCTACCTCGGAAGCATAAAGATTAGTTCTGGTTTTGAATCTAAATTGTACCATGCAAGTTCTGTTTATCAGTACATTAGATCTTGAAGTTACTGTAGCGTGCAAATAGACATTTCAGATGAGGATAATCACTGCCTCGTCAGTTCAATGCTGCACGCACTACAGGAATCTATTCAATCTATCAGGGAAATGTGAATAAGTGGTTCCTAGCAATGCTCCAGGCAACTTGTAATTCCCTTTACTTCAGCAGGGGGAACGCGTGCAAGAGAATGTGATGAGGCCGACATGTTAGTAGGGGGTTAAAATCGTGGCTGGAAACTGGCATGTCAGAGAAATTGAAGAGATTGTCTTTCACCATGCAAGAACCTTTCCCAATTAAACCAGATACTGTGAACGAAAAAAAAAATCACCATAGACATATGCTATTAATTTTTCAAAATGTCTTTTGTGCATGCTAGTGAAGCTGTTCTTAACATTAGTGCAATGCATAGCATATAGCAAATGTTGTTTCTGCGACATAACACAGGTTGTGTAGTGACTGCTTGAAGTTGTGTCCACTGCGTTGGATGAAACACGACACACATAGTCTCTGCTCAGGCAGCAGGGAAGGATAATGATATGAAAACAAGTCACTGTACCTGCCGCCATCTACAAGTCAATTGTGTAGTGTAATTTTTTGACGTATTAACACCACCACCATAGATTTCAACGTTACCTCTAGCAATTGTTGCTAAGGGATTCAAAACAATTAGAAATCCGCGCAAAAAAAACCAAAAACATTTTATACTCGTGTAATCTTGCGATTTAAATAAAAATGTACAACGTGAATTTAAAGTCATGTTGTTTAAAAAGACAATGAGTTTCAAACTTTAAACGTGTTCCTGTTTACACGTAAGAACTCAACTTTACTATGATGAATATGATAATGTTTGTTATGGCAATTGCTTATTTATTAGTTTTACAATGTTTTGTAAAATGTGACCAATTGTGAGTTTTTGGAACATTGATAAATAGAGATGCGAGAGTGTGTGCGATGTATTTAAACACGTAAAATAAGAATCAGTAATATATTTAGAATCAGTAATATATTTAGAATCAGTAATATATTTAGAATCAGTAATATTGTGTGATTAATTTGGTATAATAATTAAGTAAAACATTATTGGTAAGACATTTTGTTTTTATTGAGGTTTATATTTATTTGCACAAAGGTCATTTTGCTGTTTTAGGTTTACTATTTCAATTTAAAATGAAAACTGTAAGTACACAGAAACCTCAGTGTTATAACATTAGTAAATAAGATGTTGAATTACAAACGTAAACCTTTTTCGTGTATTTTGGATACAGCAATGTACAAAACTTAAGCACCACAAAAGTAAACTTTCATACTGAACTTATCAATATTCATTTGAAACTCCCTCACGCAACTAAAATCCTGTACAGCAATTTGTGCCAAAGCACACCAACATTTTTTATTCTGCAACCCTCATCCTTTTAAAAAAAAAAAAAAAAAACACACTAATGTACAAACTTAAAACAAGAGGCATTAATACATATCAAAATCCTATAATTATAAACAGGCTTATCCATCTTATTAATCTCACATCTCATTTGGATGTGCAAGTGGGAGCTGCATTACATTACTGACCTCCCTAATCAGCTTCAAGAGGAACCCCTCCTGTGCGAACTTAGCGTTTCCACAATATCACTGAAAACATGTTTTGTAAATGTAATAATTAATCAATCAGTCTGAATAATGAATTGCTTAAACTCAGTGGAGCATATTTAGCTCAAGAATATCGCCCCAATAGGTACTGACTTGTTTTCTCTTCATATCTGGTACAGCAAAGTGTGGGGGGGTGCGCTCTAAGAAGTGCCCAGCAAGCTAATTATACCTTCTACTAGAGAACTGGTAAGTAGTGATAAGAATGGACATATCCAGCTGTCCAACATGCTTGCCCATTTTCACCAGTGATGATAAAGTAAACTATAGACCAGAGACGTTCAGAAGCAGTTATAAAAGTACAGTAGCACCAGATACAGCATGTGGGCTTCAAACCCAGAGGAGCAAGGAACAGGCTCACCGGTTACACAGGCTGTGGAAGGGAACCTGCCTCTGCCTGAGTCACACCTTTCCCTGTGGGTATAGGCAGGGACACTAAAATGTCTATGAGTCAAGCAGGAAAGCTCCCAGAAAGCCTGAGCTTATTATTTGTTAATTTAATTTTATAACATTTCACCTGCTGTTTTGCTTTCCCAAGTGTTATTCACCCTCGAACCAAGAGATGGACCAGGATGTGGCAAGTGTCATATTAAACTTACACAACGGAAATAAAAATGATTTTCTAGTACTAAACTGATATTTTGAAATGGCCTTTTTTTGTTGCATAAAATGTATTTATTTCTCTTTGACATTTGTCGTCACCACTCTGTTTAGCAAGCTCAGCAACATCAATCAGCAATCCTTGACCCTGCAGTTACTTCCCCCATGCACTTCTGCTTTGCATGTTAACAGCCAGCAACCACATTAGTTTTACCAGAATTGGCTAAATCTGGTGCGCTTTAAAAACACACAACAAAAATAATAATTAACTTGATTCTTCTCTCAATCCTGATTGTTAATCATCTTCCATCCCCTTTGTATACAGGTCTCAAACACCATTACCAAAATGCAAGTGACGCCTGCTGGGAGGGGCTGAACCATTTGTCCCAGAGCACCTGCAGTACCTTTCACAACCTCATGTTATGATTAGAAGACCGAGGATTATGGGATACCTAACAGGTCTATACTTCCTTTGAATAAGGCAAGGCAAACACCATCCCACAAGCCAGACAACCCTCCCAGTGTAGAACAAGGAGGATAGGAAAGTAGAACTAAAACAATGTAACACACACACACCAGGAGGTATAACCAGTACTTTCCCTTCCCATCTGCTTTCAGAGAAAGATAAAGGGAAATACGGGCACTATGATTTAAAAATCTGCATACTACTGTAGCAACAGCTTTACCCCTACAGCAAACAAGAGCACCAATTAGCTATAATTGCACATTTAATATTTACATAACACACCTTCCTCCCACGCTATAGGAAAAATTGTATCAGCAACACAGGCTCAGAATCCTTTTGAATACACCTGTTTAACCAGTCTCCCTGGAGCCAGAGGAGGTTATCCCATGCCACACAAAGCCAGAGGTGTAGATTATTGAAATGTGCAAGGTTGTTCATATTGTAATCATTTGTGGCAGGTAAGCAGCTTGGCCCCACCCTGCCCTCTGGCAAAAAGAGTGTGGCTGTCAGTGTTACGGTACAGAGCTGATTTCACTGCACACCGAAAGGGCACATCGACTTCATAAAAAATAAAGCCTTTTTCATGCAAGTTCTTTCTTACAAAAAAAAAAAAACTAATGAAAAATCTGTGAGCCTAACTTTACCTTCTTCTGTATTAAGGAAATTCCCCCAAACACCAAAACAAAAAGTCTTCATTAAAAGAGGATCTACAGCAATACTGTTTAAAAAAAAAAAAAGTCCAGGAACACAAAGATTGATTCTTTTTTATATATTTTTAAAATTAAAAAAGACTCATTTTTCAAGCTTATACAGTGCATATGGACAAAATTATATTCCTGCATACTTTTTTATGTTATATTATTCTTCCTAAAAACTAAAAACTAAAATTGTCAAAAACATTGCACAGCCACATTCTTGTGATATTCAGAAACAAAAAAAAAACGTAAGAGGACTGCCAAATCCACCCCTAAAACACAATTCAAGGTCACATGTTGCTACAACCTGGCACACAATTTTTGTTTTAAAGTTTTAGAATATGAAAGACAACACCCAAATGCAGAATCCTGGTATAATTTACCAATAAAACACATATATTGGGTCCCGACCGAAACGAAACAGACATTGACATGGTCCTCTGACCTGGAAAAGGGTTTCAAATACCTGGCTGTTTCAACAACAAAAGAAAAGTTAATCACAGCTCATATGTTTGACTCTTTGACCTACATTTCAGTTTAGAGTTATACGTCAGGTTTGGCAGAGACACGATGCACAAAGCTGCAATCGTTAACCAAGGATGGGCGTGACTGAAGGTATATAAGGGGACTTAGCGAGGTGATCTGTTCCTTTGTATGGTTAAATGCTGTACTGAAAGGAGAACATAAAATATATCGTGAGTGTTTTGTTTGTCTAACATCTACTTGTTTGTTATTATTAGACCGCTAACACGATCCAGAGCTGTTGCTAAAGGCCAGAACAAACCGGGACAACACTGCACCTTGATCACGATAAACTGTATTTGCACCACGAGCACTACAGTATGCACTTTGAACTTATGATCGTGTTTTGTGTATTAGAGTGTGTTTAAAATACTGTGTATATTATTTCAGGACTGAACCCGTGGATTTAATGGAGCAATATGCATCGCTGTGTATTGCCTGCTCTCTTTACTGTTTACTATTGTCATCAGACTTTGGATTATAAATAAATCATCATTTCATCAGTACTTTGTTGTCTGTCCTTGTCTGGATGGAAGGAAATGGAGTGCAGCACTTAAACATGGTATCTGGTGTCGGGGATAATGTTTCCACAGGGAGGGTGATAGGTATCCCATTCAGCGGTAGATGGGCTGTTCGAGCCTCTGAAAGGTAAAGCGATCGATTCCTTGAGGTAGTTATGAGCCCTGACCCTTTTCTGGCGCTAAGCTGACCTGTAGTCTTGTGCAACACACACTGTAAATCTTAAGAGGAGATCACTCCCATGATCAGAAACCTGTTTGAAAAATACCTCCATCATATATCACGTTACAAGTCAGTTTTACAAACAATGGACAGACAGCAGGTCTGAGTTTTATAAAGGGCAAACCAAAAATCAGGATGCCCTCACTGCACAGTGTGGTGCTTCTGAATTGTGTGTCTTATGTTGTATGTTACAGTTATTTCATTCACTTCAAAACGTATACAATTGCTCAATTACTTTTGCTTAGAGTAACAAAAATTATAAATTCTCCAATAGATGTTCATGCATTTACAATGACACCCTATCGATGGCAGCACCAAGATTTCCAATCACTCAACAGGATAACAGTGCATTAAATACATTATCAAGTATGAAAAGTAAAAGTACATAGCAGTAAGAAATAAATGAACATTCAACATTTAGTTAACTATTGTAAGCTACCCTCATCTTCAACCAGAACCTGTTTTTTTTCCCCCCAAGAAGCTGAAATAAAGTTCACAAGAATTTAGAACAAAGAGAAAGACACAGATCAGTTGAGTTCGTACAGGGAAAAGAGAACTGTTTGGTAGTCGTACACTAGGATTAGACATATAAAATGTTGCATTTCTTGCATCCGCTGGGGGCAGAGTGGTATAGGGGTGGCAGGTTGTTTACATGGCTGCTTTAAACCAGGATGTGATGACTGCATCAGAAAACTATATACACAGTGAAAAATACATTTAAAATATTTCATACCTACAGTACACCAAGCGCCTCAAAATAAATAAATAAATAAAATCTCTGTACACACATCGCCATTTACTAAATCAATCAATTCTTTAAACACAACCCCAACCTTTAGTTTTGGTCACAACTTGCTGGGTAATGAAGCCTTGCTGCAGGCCAATGAGTTTGCTTGATGCTGTAAATTACATCTGACAAGCTGGTATCGGAGCACAAACCAACAAACGCTTTGAGGGTGTGTGACAGATAACCCTTGGCCCAACAGCACAGGTGATAATAGCATGGTACTTGTGGCTATGCAGGAGGCACCAACATATTTTTGCTGACAAAATCCCTCCTGTGGCTCCTTGCAGTATGCAGTAATAATGAGGAAGGCAGTCAGCTGAATCTTCTTAGGTCTTTCTTTTTAAAAAATGCAGTTAGAACAAAAATAATTGACTTGAGCTACGCAGGACAGCAACAACCCTGTAATAAAAAATAAAATGAATGCAGTACCGGTAAATCTCTGGCGAAATAAAATAATGGAATACATACATTGTGTTATTTCAGCAGTTTTGTCACAATCAATTATAGACCTAAATATCAATTCATTACAAGAACTTGTTAGCTATTTAAAACACCAACAGTAACTGTATGAACAAAATGTGTTTACAGTACCTTCACTGTGAAAAAAGTATCACACAAATTCAGTTAAAAAAAAAAAAAATCGAAATCCTTAATACATTTTTTAAAAATAAAACAGAGTGTCATACAGAAAAGATGCAACATCAGGTTTGTTGAAAATCTAATCATGTATACTCTTACTGTACTTCAAGCTATAAAACAAACCAAGCTACTTTATACAGCTGAAATGTTTAGGACAAAAACCTAACATACAGCCAGGCTGTACTGTATAGTATGTCATCTCAGAAGTACTGGACACATTCAACCTCCTTTGTAGACTAAATCAAGTTAATCTAGTCTAATGCTGCTCTTACTGCTTTTATTTAATTTTCCATATGTATTTATCTTCAAAATGAAAATTTTTCTGCGTATTGCAACTGTACGAGAATGCAGGAGTGGGCCGCTGACTTTGCTCTGTCCATGAAATGCTCACTTCATCATGATAAAGTGATGAAGGGCAAGGCAACAGAGGACAATTGTTCCACTTAACCGTGTGGTGGCTGCCATTGCGTAACAAAAAGCAGGACTATCTGATTGTATTATACAGTAGAACGAGGGATGAAATGAACAGCTGTCTGGCAACACTAGCCACCAGATTTTATCATTTAAAAAACTGACTGGCTATCTAGGTTATCTCTCGTTTTAAAGGGGGGGGGGGGGGGTCAAACACACAACCCATACCCAGAAGCTTCAGTAGACAATCAATTTGTCACTGCTGTGCATCCGAAGAAATTCTTTCAGCTCAGCAGGAAGTAGGCTACTCCTCATTCCACTCGTATGGGAATGCAATATGGTAAGAAGCACTTTCCAACAAGTCCCTGGTAAACATTATTTAAAAAAAAAAAAAAAAAAAAAAAAAAAAATCTAATTAACCTAGTCCTAATCGCTGCCACTTCTCATCATGCTGAATAAATCTTCCACTGCTTAGGAATAGAACTACACCCTTTCAGTTTATTTATGATGCTTTATCTTGGATTTAACCAGAAAGTAATGATCTAATTGCAGTGAATTAGCCATGTCCGAGTTCCTGAGCAGAAACGCTCTCGCGGCTTGCAGGTTACGCATTACATCATCACCCATTTAATAGGAGACACTACCAATCCATCTGCAGCTCTGCTGTCAGACCATAATGATTTGTATGAAATAACAGTAATGACTTCTATGTGCCCCATCATAACATTAGCATTAACCTCCACTGACTGCCATCTATTCAAAAAGCCCTCCTCCGTTTATTTTTTTCTTGCTGTAAAAGCACAGGCTGACTTTAAATTGATTTCAAAGTTTAACCAGTGTTCTTTTTAATTCAAGTCCAGAAATCACAAGCAGAGGGAAAGCCAAAGCTGTTTGTGATGACGGTCCACTGTGAAAGGCACTATATAAAATAAAGATTGATTGACTGATACAGTTTCAAGTTGTGTTCCTCAAAGATTGCCTACTGTACATCTTCATAGACTTCTTTTTCTTTTTTATATGCCATAGCCTTATGGTCAGCACCTCGCGGTGGCTAAACATTGGAGTGCATAGATGTCTTTCTTTGTGTGTGTGTAATATATATATATATATATATATATGCTTGAAACACATGGGCAGAAGACTAGTAGCAAAATTACAGAAAACTTTCTTTATATAACCTAGCTGAAAATGGTCAGACTGCACACTTCCCATTGTTAACCAGTTTTCAGAGTCTGACTTCTGTAGCACTGGTCTGCAGAATGAGTAAATCTGGGTTGGTGTCTTATCGTGGGCTAACCCAGCAGCGAGTTGAAATATTGCACCAGGTTACTCCTAGTAAGGTATTGTTCTTACGGAATCTATTGCACACTGGCAAACTCCTCCAGTGTAGTGTAATTATTATTTATTTTATTTTTGTATCTTTTTAAACAACAAATCATCTACAGCGCAACACTTAGGGACCAAAATAAACAGCGACTGGGAAATCCAACCAATAACTGCAGTCTACCGAACTACTACCTTAAAGTTTTGTAAAACTAAATCTGACAGAGTTCAACATTTATTTCTGTTTCATGTTTATAAATATGTCTGCACAGAACTAATGCTGACAGGGAAAAGGGTCATAGACCATAAACGGATGAGATTTACAGCAGGGAGAAATGTGACGTTCTGACAGCAGCCTGCATTTTCAACCAGGATTGTTTAGTTCAGTTACAATGCCTGAGCAACTACAGCTGGTTTAAACATCCAGCAGATCAGTCAATAGTGACAAACAAATCCCTAATCCACCTTAAAATAAATGCAGGTAGCTGGGCAAAAAAAGTTACAGCAAATATATCAATATAACACTCACTGTGCAACCCTCCTCCTTCCTCCCCATCCCTCTGCACTATTTAGTTTCCCTTTTTGTTTTTAATGACTGTCAGACGAAAATAAATGCATCCGTATGTGTTACTATACTTGTTGTACACACTACAGCTTCAAGCCTTCTCTTATATACTACTAACAGGCAATAGGCTCCAAAGATGAATACTAAAGATCCTCAATCTATGTGATCACTGCCCTCAAAGTTGTGAACTATCACTAATCTGTGTACTGTACGTTCTTTTGGTTTTGGCTTTTAAGGCTTTGCAAACTGTTTTTCAGGCATAATTTATCAAGGTCCCTTTTTTCATTTTGAATTTCATAACAAACGCTGTATACAATATAGCAATAAGTAAAAATACAAAAGATGTACTGCTCTCAGTATCCTTTGTTTGAGCATTCAGACCACACTGAATTGGTTTGTTTCAGTTCAATCTGAATTAAACATTTTTAAAAATCTTGCTATATTACTGAGAGGTTCTGTGAACATCGATCCTTTGGAAAACTTGGAACAGTCATGAACACTGACACACACAACAAAATCAGGAACTCCATTTTATCACTGGAAGATTGTGCGCCTCAACCCTGTTCAATTAAACAAGACCTCGGGGTTGGGGGATACACCAAGGTCCAAGCTAATTTAAATGTATGTGATTAGTATTCTTCTTTTTGTTTTTTACTGTAGAAAACCCTTTTTCAGCTTTTGTTAGCAAAAACTCTACTGAATAACTATCAGCTTTACATTAAAATGTATTCCTTTGAACTAGTTTTCTGAGGCATCAAAAAATTACCGTTCTACACTCTAAGTAAATGCAAATTGCATTCAAGCTTGGCATTCTTCTTTTACGCAAAATACCCAATTAGAAAGTGACAAGAAGGTTTTCTCTGAATTTCTTACAGTATGTTATTTAAAAGTATGTCTTGGCTTTCCAAAAGAAAAAAAAAAAAAATCTATGTTTTTAAAGCCATCTTATTTTTAAATGCAGAAACGTTGTTGGCAGTTCAATGTCAAATACACAGTGCTAGGAGAATTTCATGAAGATGTAGACTTCCACAATGTAAACAGATACAGAAAATGTCAAGCAGACAAACATCTTCAAAGGATTTTTTTCCTCCAAATACAATTGTTTAATACTGCTGTCAGCATATACACATTGGCCTGTCCTTCATTGCTACTGTTGCTGCATCATACTGTAGACACTAAGCCCAGTCTTGGGAGGAGTTGTACAAACAGTTTATTATTTTATTTTCTTTTAGATCAATTCTTCACAAGGCAACTTTCCAGTAGACACCATATTTCCACATAATGTACACCACAAAAACAAGTCTGTAAAACTTTATAATTTTTATTTCAGTTTAAGACATAACACTTTAAAACAAACTACAGTACTTCTTTCTCTCTTTTTTTTTAATGAATTTCCATGTTGGACGGAATTAGTTTCAAACCCACTCAGTTTGGGCTGAACATGTAGTTAGAAAATACATAACTTTAATAGACTGCATCACTCAGTTCCACCCTGTTTATCAGATTTCCCAACCATAAGATATACATACGATATCTTTGAGTAAATATATACAGTGACTATATAAGCCTCAAACCTACAGCAACACCACTGAACTTGACTGACCCACAATATAGGCTAATCCTACTTGCATACCTCCACTATCAGAAAATAAACCTCTTATAAAAATCCACATTCCATTGTGTGTCTTTACTGTTGGTGTCAAAAGTTGACTGTTTATTTACTATTATGCACCCTTCACTATTTATTTAAAACAAAAAAGTTGAGAATGATTTTTGTTCCCTCGCTATTCAGCTCCTGCTGTGCAACTGAGACAAAATTAAACATGCCGGGCTAGAGAAGAAAAGGACAGCTTGGGCCATCAAGGGCATTATGCAATGCTTGAAAATTAAAAGGCGATTGGCTTTAGGTTACAGAGTTTAAGTGGACAGATAGATTAAAACATGAACACATGCTCATGCAATCACACTGACGCATTCATCGAGGAATGTTCCTTCCAGTACATGCATTTAGCAGCAACACCACGTCACTGGCAAACTACAAAGAAAAGAAATCCCCCTCCCTAGTTTTTATTTTTATTTTCACTCCATTAATGTTGAATTTAATTGTGAAAAAAGCATAACAGGAATACTTTCGAGGAAGCATAATGTGTGGGAAAAATACTGAACAAAATAAAAACTGTCAAGTGCCACAGCAATACTGGACTAGTGGATATTCTACAACAGGAGCTTAATACTGCCTTGAAACTTGTAAAATTATGTTCTATCGGAGATCTTTTTTCACTGTATTTATTTATGCATTTTGTGATAACATTTATAAAAAGGGTCAATAATTCATCCCAAGAGAAGAACACCAGCAGAGTAAATGGGGTGCAGTATTTAGATGGGGTGCTGTTTAAATCATTAGAACCAACACATTCACTTCATGCAACAGCCTTTTCAACAACATGTATTTGTGTAAGCTTTTGCTTGAAAATTCTAAACACAGAAATAATCCATCAAAAACAGTTTTACATGAAAGCACGCTACAATGATGATTCAGACCCAACAGGAACGTGACATTGAATAATGATGAGTTTTAGCACGTCTGGATATTTTCACTTTAGTTTAGCCTTGCAAAAGGGCAGGTTTCAGCATCAGTGTCTTTAAAAGCAGCTAACTGATGAATACATACATTTTAAATATTAAAGCGCATTCAACCTGAATTGTGTTGCTGTAGACACATTTGGCAAGAAGCCAGAAACCATACTCTAAGCACTCTTAAGTGGTGCGCAGGCAAACGATACAACATTTGCTGTGGGAGAACTCTGCCTTTTTCACTGTTACGCAGTGTTTTTTATATTAATGTTTAAATCACTCACACCCTTAATGCAAGCAAGCTGCTACTGCCAAGATTCAAAACCTTTTTTTTTTTTAAATACAGCTAGATAAAGATATAACTGCTACGTAGCCTACTTTAGTATTCTTACAGTTGTTTTATTTTAAATGGCCACCCTTTAAGGTTTCAGGAATTTACAATTGATATTTTAATGGATGGAGAAAAAAAAAAAAAATCAGCAACGTTTTACTGGCTTTGTTTTTTTATTATTTAAAAACACAGGAAACAAAATCATTATGTTATTGCAGTTTTGCATGAACCATCATTTTGAATTCCCGTAGGTCTGCAGGTATGCTAATTTAAGATTCCCATTGCATAGCCATTACAGATATTAATGGATGAGGAGGTACTGTAGTTTTTCCTCTAATGGTTTTCATAATCAATTACTTTACAATATAAAAATGCATACCGTATTATTCCTCTTGACAGTTCTCATGCTTTCCAAAGCTTTGCAGTTAAAAGCAAGCAGTGGTGATGGATCTGTCAGTAAGTCTTTATCCCTGTCCCTTGGCTTAAGGGCCATTCATTGCACCGAAGATACAGATACTCACGTTATAGGGATAAAGTAATTCACTTCTAAGATAAGCAATGACGTTTACCACAAAATGGGAGACACACCAATAGGCAAGTCTATAAACATCTTAATTAATATGTCAGAGATCTGAAACAAGACACCCCGCAAAATCCATGATACTAATCTTTTACATTGAAAAGAGGTATAACAGCAGTGTACAAAAATGAAGTAATGGTGTTTTATTTAAACTTTACTTTTATTATTTTTGGACATCCACAAAAAGGTTTAAATGATTCAAAAATATTTTGGTTTCAGACAAAAGCCCTTCTTTAGCTGTGCAGAAAGAAAAATAAACACAGCGCAGTAAACGAGAGCCAGTTCAAATCACGTTGGTATCGATTTGCTATTGATGGAAATGGACAGGAGCAGTTTCAAACCATTTTTTAACTCAATCAGGCGGACGGAAACAAGTCACAATCAAGTTTGTAATCTGGATGGCTCAACCTGCTGTGCAATACAAGTTTTATTCCATCCTTGGTGTTCTATTTACTGTAGTGTAGTGCTTGGAAATACTGTAATGTACATTTTCAAATACAATTCTGGTACTGTAAACCAATTACAATATAAAGAAGATTAAATGGTGACACAATTACACACTGGCGTAATTTCTAGATGCGCAATACCTGCGACTGGTAATATTATACAGAGGTCTGCATTTATGTTGGTATTGTAATTTACTCTTCATGAATGTAAGTGAAATACCTTTTAGTAGCACACGATTCTGTTCTGTAAATAGAAAGCATCAGCTCTTCAATAAGAAGGCTGTACAATATTTAATTCAATATGACTACAATGCCAGAACTTATTTTTACTTTCTCCACAATTTAGAGCGTTCAATTATTCCCCCCCCAAACCCCACAGCTCAGGAGAACCGAAGGTTCAGTGGGTGTCCTCCAATCCCACAACCAAGCTAGCTTCCTCTTTTTACACCCATGAACTCAAGAGAGGATGTCAGTGAGCTACCAACCTCTGGAGGACAAAGGCCAGCCCCGTATAGTAGGTGCCTGCTTGAAGTCACTAGAAAATCAGGAGTCATTATATTTACTGTGTGCATGAGACATATTAGATTACAGTAGTAATTAATCTAAAAAGTAAGTAAAAGCAATGGAATGAGTCAGAATAAATAGCTTTTTGAAGTTCTGTTTTTACCCTTGGTCCAGTCTGAAGACAAGACCCTCTGTTATAGTAGCAGTAGAAACATGTCTTTCATAAAACCGACAGTACATTTAAACACAAAGCTACACTTGATAATTTCACTGGTCTTTTGTTTCTTTAAATAAATATTACACAATGGAAACAGTGTTTATCCACTTGCTTACGGCCCCAAGGCCATATTCCGCTGTACTAGTTAATGCGTGCTCTTGCTTTTCGATGAGAAACAAAAATGATATAGTTCGGTGTAGCACAACAGAGAAGGCAGTTATTCTTTAAAATTAGGATTTAACGTGTAGTCTTATTAAGCCAGAGGCTGAAAAACAATTCTCCTGTGCACTGTGAATTTATTCAAGCTAAAGATGCATAGGCCTACTTTGGGTTTACCTGGAGGCAAGACTTTAGTGAAATATTCAACAAAAGCCAATAGTTCTATGCACACATGAAGAATGGTGTTTACAGTTACATCACATGCAATGTCTAAAGGCTTGCAGCGGACAAAGGGTTGTACTGTAAGAATTATAATATAGAAAATGTCAAGGTGGTTTACACTGTGCACTATCTACTCAGAGTCAAGCCGAGAACTCACTGAGCCCACTATCCCCATTTCAATAATAAAATCCACTGTTCAACAGTAGACTCCTGTTCAGGTCACACAGGAAGAGTTAAGGTAGCTTTGAACTCTATGTAAGACTGCATCTTGCCACCTAGTGAAAATATGTTTGCACTAGCATACCAACTTATACATTTTTTAAGTACAGTAATCCACCAGTAAATACACTGTTTGAAAGTATTATCAGCCAGAGAGAAAGTTGGGGTTTGACAGGGATTTCTAGACTGTGAGCAATGAGAATCTATCATTAAAAAAACAACACACAGGTGTTTTGAATTGGATCACTTTATAATCGATGGGGGTTGGGATTAGGGTTGGGTTGGGATTAGAGTTAGAGTTAGGAGGGGTTACATGTACAGTGTGAGCCAGCGTTCCCTCGAAGGATAAAATGCGCGCATTTTTCGCAGTAACTGGCAACAACCTACCCACACAGTTTACTAACTTTCGCAAGTTATTACCATAACTATCAACCTCAATCGAGACTCCAGCCTCTCGAAAAAAAACTATTATTTTGAAACTATTCTGACAAAGCATTAAGCAGGTTTGTGTCCGTCTTGCAGCAGATTCTCTGATTATCCTCTGTAAAAATGCACGTCACATTAGTGCAGAGCTCGGTCGGGCACCAGCGAATAATGTACTGTACTGCTCATTAACTTTACAGTTTTTAACTCGTCGTACAATTGAATACTAAAATCAGTGAAGCACAATCTTCCTGCTTTATGTGGAAGTATAAATACTCTGGTAAACATAAATAAAAATCACAGTACTCACACTGACATTGTTTTATTTCCCTTTTAAAAAACAACCATTACAGAACTCATCTCAAGCGTTTGGCAACTGGTAAAAATGCAATTAGCACATTAGTCAAAAAATACATATTTGAGTGTATAGTAAATGAAGACGACATACCGTGTCCATTATTTATTTATATATATTTTTTGCAAGTTTATTCATCATGTGACTTCACTCCATGGGCCAGATCTTCGAAAGGTTTGTGCACCGCAGAGAGGTATGCGCATCGCAAATGCCCGTTGTGCCGAAACTGTGCCAAGTTGCCATATTCGAAATATCCTTTTGTGCGTCACAATCCATTCTGCACTGTGCAGAAATAAAATGTATGCATCGGGCAATATGGGGGGAATGACCAACAATATATGTGATCCTGGTATATTCAAAGGTATGCGCCAAGCATAAATCCAGGTTTGTGACGTGTAGAATAAGGATTATAAAAGGACTGCGTTAACTCCGCGCACACTACCATTCCAGCACTGACTACAAACAGGCAACAATGGGAAACGTGGGTAGCATGCAGCGTGTCCGTCAACATGTGGATGTGAACGATGCAAGGCACACCCAGAAACAGCAACCCCGACACAGGCGAAGATATGCTGAAAGGGTGCACCGGCCTCGGCACACATATGAGGAGCTCAACAATGGGAAAATCATGTCCAGGTATCGTCTCGACTCATCTATGCCACATGCTGCATGATGACCTGGCCAGAACAAACCTGCGCAGTCATGCCTTGTCTGAGCAATTGGTAATGTCTGTCTGTGTGTGTATCCTGGCTACTGGGACATTCTAGAAGCAGTGGCACTGGAACCATTTTTAAAGTGCAGGTGCTTAAAGCCATTGAACAAAACTGTAATCCCTGTGTATGATGGAAGCCATGCAAAGCCAGGGGTGCTGCCACACCCCCAGCACCCCTAGTTCCAGCGCCCCTGTCCAGAAGGTAGCAGGTGATACAGTGGGGATCACCCAGTCAGCCGTGTCCCGCCACCTCAACCGGCTCATAACCATAGTTTCTTTCGTAAGGGGGTTGGGGGGTGTTCTAGCTTTTTTCAACCTGTTGGTAATGGGGGGAGTGTTCTTTTGATTTTTTTTTTTGTCAGTCACAAAATTATTTTTTCATAGGGGGGGGGGGGGTGTTCCAACATTTTTTTGGCCTGTTGGTAATGGGGGGGTTGGGTGTTGTTTTTTTTTTTTTTTTTTTTTTGTCGGTCTGGAAATTGTTTTTTCGTAAGGGTTTTCTAGCTTTTTTCGGCCTGTTGGTGGTGGGGGGGGGGGGGGGGTTGTTGTTCTTTTGATTAGTTTTTGTCAGTCCCAAAATTGTCCAACATTAAGTATGCATTACAGGGAGGGGGGTGAACAGTAAGCTGTGCTCAATATGCCTCAACGGTTTTCTGATCAACTGCTTGTCCGTGTTATGTTACAATATTGATGATATTCGCAACAACTGCGAAGCAATGTTTAACGTACAATAGTACAAAACCCAAAACCCCCCCCACCCCACCCCACATTCACAGACACTGGAAGGCCGGATAACTTATGTGTTTTATCACTGAGGATTGTATTGATACGATGGACAGTGGTAATGTGTTTACATATACAGTTATATGTGTTCTTCACTGCTCCTCGGGCATATCGGCATCCAACGTGTACCACCAAAGTATGGAAATGAAGACTGAGAGAAGGATGAAGAGGGGAAGGGGGGTCCTGCCTGTTATCTTTGTTGTGTGTTGCCACACATCTGTAAATTAATTGTATAAATACGGCATACACCCATCTTGTGGCCCATTGCTTTATTTGGCTAATCCATACATTGCTGTGTATTACAGGTGTAGGGTGGGCAGCTGCAGTTCGGACAGCCAATCACCGTCAGGGCACTCTTGCTGTGAAAGTCATGCTAACGTTTTCCTAAAGCCAGACCGGTGATCCGATCAACCAATCAAAGACCAGTATTTTCTCTGCAGCAGTCCAATCATAAGTTAGCTGAGGCGGGACAAACTGTTCTGTTAAATGTAATTTCTGGCCGTTTTTAGGCAGCTGTCCATTCTCCTGAATGTCTATGTTGCTAATTTCACAGAGTGTTCATTTACTGAGAAATCATAGTAGGCTATAATTAACATTTTAGGAGTGCATTTAGAATTAATTATTATTCTTACAAAAAAAAAAATGTCATAACGAAAAAAAAACTTTCCGGCGACACTCAAAACCTTACAAACTGGGCTTAATCATGACGTTCAACTGGGTGAGTAGAATGAATATCAACTCATTACTGTGTATTGTGTATATAAAAATGTTTAATTGATGTTTACTTTGCAGGTGAATGAACTCATTACATTTACAAATCAGAGAATGTGCTACCACAGTATACTGTCACGGCACGACTTACATAAAAAAAAAAAAACAGTACCCAAAGCTGGACTTTAAAGAAACCTATATAGTATTTCCTCGTGATACATTACTGTCCGTATTCAATTAAACAGTGGCATTATCAGTACATTAATTTGAATGGTCCTGTATTTATGTTTGCACCATATATTGTGTGGTCTCGTCTGCTATAATATTGGCACATACTGTGGCAACACCAATGATAGAAGCTTCTCGGGGTAATGCCATTACTAATGGTGACTGTCCATCATTCTGCATTCTCGCTTGGCTGTTGTGTGCAGTTGCTATATTGGTAGTGAATGCGCAGACGGTTTTACGAGGCACAAACAGATTTGCGAATTGCTAAAAAAAAACTGCTTTATTCCAATGTCTATGCTTTGTGCCGTTTTGCAATCTCTCTCATTTTGTGCCAAAGCACTATTTTTTTGCGAGGCACAAATTTTGCGAGGGGATTGCACGAAGATCGAAGATCGGGCCCTATGTCTCTGCTGAAACTCAACAAGGAGGCTGCACCAACAAAGAAAAAAAGGCAACGTTTCAGTAAGACAGAGCTAAAAGAAAGTATTCTTAAAGTTCAGCTGTAATTCGCGTTATCATGTATGAGTCAATACCATTAATATCATAATGCCAGTCGTAAACACACAGGGAATAAGAAAGCAAATCAGACAGCAACAATGGCAAAGCAGTGCATTCTATGCTGAAAAACTAAGACCTAAGATACTGAGCTCAAGGCGGAGCTTTCCCAAAGTGAGCAAGCTAAATTAATTGCCTATTTTATTATTGTTTAGTTTATTTCTTTCCACACTACCTGCCTTTAATGAAGTTAATATTAGCAATTTTAAACCATGGCCATTTCTTAATTGAACTATTTTTCTAGCTATGCAAATCTTAGGAAATTGATCACAATTGATCATCAGGATGTAGTCACTACACTACACACCACTGGCTTCATAAAGACATCCTGTCTGGAGACACACCTCTTTAAATCTTGCAATTAACACTGCAGAATTAGGAAAGAAACAATTGATCTGATTTATTATGCGTTTACATTAACCTGTTTTAGAGCAACGAGTCAGTCAACATGCCTTTATCAGTGTTTCATATTTAATCCTGGTTATTATTATAATGCCAGTAAAATGCTAAACTTAATTTGTTGAGTAATGTACATAGGATTACTCTCACGTGACATTGCTGGACTGTTACTAAACTGTTTCATATTTTATTGTTATTGTAAATGCCAGCAATAAGCTAAACAGGTCTTTTCAAAACACCTTTCTAGACTGAACTACTGTGTTAGTGGAAGACTGTAAATATGATTCTCACAACTGTGCTGGACATTTGGTTTTCTGAACTGTAATATAATTCTTAGGTTTTCCTGCTTATTTAATGCCAGCAATGAGCCAAGTGATGTCTATAAACATTATGACAGGTTTGAAGTGTCTTTATGTGCTTTACTATCTATTATAGCAAAGACTGACTGAAAAAAAAAAAGAATTGTGATATTTATTAAATTTACTTATTTTAACTAGTAACACTATGTTTATGTTCAAATGCCATACTTAATTATTAATATATTGATAAAATGTGGGAACAAATGGAATTGGCCATTTTTGAAAAACAGACTTTGGTACTTCCAAATGGAACAATTAGTAGCCCTAAAGATGGTTACAATTGAACGCCAGTTACAATGAAGTGCAGACTCCAGTGTTTCATGCAGTAGTAAGCAATTTTATGCAGGCCACCAGTTAAGCATGCAGTCTGAATCTAGGAAAACAACTGACGGGGCTGCATAGGATCAGAGGAGGTTTCAAAATGAGCCACAATAAATGTATTGTTTAAATTTAAAGTAAATTGTAAAATTGTTGAGATACTTGTGTTGGAATATTGTTTCAAAATTGTATAATGCAACAAAAATGTATTGAAAGGGTTAATGCGTGGCCGAAGGTTTCTCACTGATAATTGGCCCTTTCTCAGTCAAAACGGCAAGTTTTGCAGTAACTAAAAAGCTTAGCGGGAACGCTGGTGTGAACAATTTCTTAAATCCACTGTAGTCCACATCAAGACATACAAAGTGCAGCTTGCGTGCAACTTTATCCTGCAAGGAACTCTGGAATGCCAAAAATACAACAGGATAAATTCCACATTAATCCTTACCCAAACCGGCTGGGTTTTTTTAAAGGGTATTTTCTTTTTTTTGGTTTTGTTTTGTTTCCAGGCATGATTTGGCTGCTAATTCTTCAGGTTTTGCATTTGTCCACTTGGAAACAATGCTGTTATTCTCTCTTCAATCATTTGAATATGCATGAGTTGCTGTTGGGACAAGTCGCAAAACAAGTTTTGTGCCCAATTCAGATGCAAAAAGCAACAGACCAGTATGGTAGACAGCTTCTGTACAATCCACCTAACGTTGTTGGCTGCATGTGAAAAACTGTGCAATGGTACAGTGGTCTTCCCCACCTTCCTCCAATGAGACCGAGAACTGAAAGATCCTGTGCTGACCACTGATGAGAAGGCAGTTATAGTTGCCTTTTTTATTTTGCACCTGCATTCACTGTATCTCAGTTTAACATCTCGGGGTTCCTTTTCTTTGCTATTTTTGACACTAGAGATTTTAAGATGATCAATTTTTTTTCTTAGATGAGGGTTAGAAAAGTCCATGGGTTCTACTCAACTAATCTAAACACTGGTGGTTCTACAAAGCACCACTATTTAAAACAGGGGGCCTTATGCGTGTTCCCTCCCCTCCTCTTACTGTCTTCTGGTAATTCAGAACAACCACTGACACCGTGTTCTGTATATTAGCACTGTAAACGTACTTGGTGTTCAAGTTTTTCAAGTTTACAGCTGAAGCAAACCTAAATTGCTGCCGTGAAACACTTACTAACCATACTGAAAATACGGCTAACTACGTACAACATTTTCCAACCTAAATCACAGCCATGCACCTTGGCCAACACATTTTCAGACCCACTTAGTGAAGATAATGCTTACTATTCCCCAAAGCCACTGCCATATATTGCAACTGGCCTCATGAATCACATTTCTTTCATCGCTGTTGGGCAGTAACCACCCAATGTTAACAGTGGCACCTTCTCCCATCACCCGTGCCAGGGACGTTACTGTAGGGCACTTCAGCTGCTTCATAAGTCTTTATCTCCAGTCCGTGCTCTGATATATTATTCTGATCACCATCTAATAGCAGTGCTGATCTTGATTGCAATCAACCCTCCTTCCCCAGCATTTTCTTTCCCTACTTTGCAGTGCTTGTTATTCCCCTTGGCGCACCACAAATTAATTGCAATACAGTTGGACTAATTGATCCCTACTGCACTGCTAAAGGTACACAAAGGTCTCTTCACTTTTAACTCTCCAAACACACATTTTTTACAATGTTTTGAAGTGGCAGCCCTTTTGAAAAACTACCGTACTTCTAGCTCCAAACGAATATCTGCAACTAATCTGAACAATTTTCAATTTTGTACATTTAGAATGTGCCTCTTCAGAGGTGAAGCCTGCCCACGTGGTGTATCAAAATGGGCAGGTTGTTCCACCAATTAAAAACAGATGAGAGGTAAAACTGAAAATGAAAAAACATCACTCAAGCCAAAACGACAGCAGAGGAATTAGTAATTAATTACAAACTAATTAATCAGTTACAAATTAGTAACTAGCCTAATTAATTAGTAATTAATTCCTCTGCTCTCTGTGCACCTATTCCCCGATAAAGGTCTACAAGCTGAAAAATTGCCTTTACCCAAAGTCCCTTTCAGCGTGTACATATGAACCTTTTTTAAATGGTTTTACATGCTCATTCAACACTCCTCCTTAGAGTAACGGTACAATTGTCATTTAACTTTTGAGAACCACCTGTGAACGTATTCACACTGGATGTAATTCATGGTTTCCTACAGTTTTGGAGTTGCTTTTATTGACAAATACAGATACAGAAATAAAGCCTCATGACAATAAATGTAACAATATGCTAGAGCTTAACTGTCACTATTGCCAGCCACCATTTCTTTTTTTTTTTTTTTTATTATTATTTTATTTTATTTTATAAAACTGTAACACATACATCCAAAAGAAAAATAAACTACAGAATAATAGGCAGGGGCAAAGCTGATATTGAACACATTTAGAAATCTAATCTTATTATCAAATACAATACATTAGTTAAAACTATTTAAAGTAAAAAGAAAATCTCAAATGAAGAAAACAGCATGTCAATGTCCACTTGAGTCAAAAAAGACTGGGATGGTCTTTCTTTCCACTAAGAAAACCTACTCTGGAAGTCACTGAATGGTGATTCAAGAGGATGAACAGGAATGAAACCAAGAAGTCCCCCTTCTAGGACTCAGATCTCAAGCCACTAGCTTTAACCCTTTGCAGTCCTATGTCGGACCAGGTCCGACATTACAATTTTTCTTTTCCTGTCCAACGTCGGACCCTGTCCAACAACATCAAAAAAACGTAAAGCACAGGTCTCTAATCGTTGTTTCTTCGGAAAAAGCAGAGAAAACCTTTCAATGGAAAAAACTGAAAAAAAGGGGGGCCCCATCCACTACAGAGATAACAGCGCTCAAAGAATATCACAGACATTTGCAGAACTTTTTGGGAGATGTTATTGTTATAAAATAATGACTTATGCGTATTATTGAGGAATTTAGTGATAAAAGGAGTGATCAGGAGAGGAGTTAAGTGTATGCACGTCTATAAAGAGGTATGTGAAAAATACAGCGAACAAGGGGTGGGGCTTGGCTGTAGATACAGTACTGAGTGTCCTTTTGCGATTCAATGCCTTTTAAACCTGTTTTACTCTGGGGGAAAAAAAAAATTTAAACAGCACGTGTAAAATAAACAGCACGTGTGAAAATAAACTGGACCCGACACGCCTAACAAGCGCTGAATAAATGGACTGCAAAGGGTTAATATGCCAGGATTATATTTGAGACAGACAAGATGGCACTGGAAATGAATGGCCTCCCCATACCACAAGCTCTCTACTGTAGTCTCCATAAACCCCTCACTTCAGCCTCAGCACTGACCTATCTGTCCAATCTAAAAGATAAGGCTGATCAGCATTTTCTCAATCAAATTTATTGAAGTCCTCCAGCCATTAAATAATATTTATATCAATACTTTGGCATCTTAAACTTCTGTATTAAATATTTTAAACCCAAATAGTTCAGTGACCTATGTACTTCAATGTTTTATCAAGCAAAATGCTTTCGCTTCAAAACCACTGGCAGACTATTAGCATTGTCGTGACTCATTCTCTTAGCTCTTGAATGTGCTTCTGTATGAAAGCACTTCAAAACCTGGAACCTAGTTCACCAATTCTGTAGTGCAAAAGAAAGGTAACTGGGTATTTCACATGCCACGTTGTCTCATACTCAGTGCAAAAGGGCCATCTCTCGCAGCGTTTTTGCAAATTACAACTTACAGCAGCAACAGTTCAAGAAAAAAGATACAAAGAAAAGCTTCGATTACAGGCTTCAAAGGATAAATACAGAGGTAAGAATAAATTAGGCAGAAAACAACATTTTAAATAAACTTTGATATTTTATCTATTTAACTCAGAGCCCTTAATTAAGTGTAATCTTCCAGCCAGAGTGCAGGCTTCAAATTCTCACATTCCTTCTTCAGATAAAATGCTGAAAACATGTATTAATTTAGCCTCTCAATTATACACAGTATCTTTTCCTATTTAATTTCGGAAATGTAATTAAACATATGATTTTATTTATTTATTTATTCTTTCTGAATAGTGTATTT
The DNA here is from genome assembly GCF_017654505.1 of Polyodon spathula. Lineage (NCBI taxonomy): Eukaryota > Metazoa > Chordata > Actinopteri > Acipenseriformes > Polyodontidae > Polyodon > Polyodon spathula. The sequence goes on along the minus strand of NC_054547.1, from coordinate 5,933,468 downwards.
TTTTTATTATTTCACTTGTTTGCACAAGACACATTTTTAACAAATCTTTCAAGAAATATATTGGATATTAATTTTGACCTGTGGAGAAAAAAAACAACAAAAACAAAAAACAGCTAGAATAGCCTGTACAACAATCCTGAGTAAAAAGCACTCTGAAAGAGTGTTCAATTCCCTTCCCTTTTTCTGTCAGGATAAATTTAGAATGTTCTCTGGTTTCCAATGGAGATTCTCTGGCTGGGGAAAAATGCAAACTGAAGCATTTCCACTCAAAACCATACATGTCATTTCCAAACCTATCTGATTTGTTTAAAATCATGTGACCAATGCTGACCTTTAAATTCTCCTCTAGTCTCAATCTTTAGCTCGGACAATCAAATTCCACCACATCAGAAACCTACAGTAGCTTGCTGCATTTTGTGAGAATTACTTGACATTATCCACACAGCTAAGCAGCTTTTCTTTGTGACAATGCCATTTCTTTGCAATAAACAAAGTGGCCATAGAAAACATTTTCATAAAGTAATACAGTAGTCTCCGGCTAACACTTCTTGGGAAGCAAGCGAAGAGTTCTCTTAGGCGAAGTGTTCTCTAAGATGGAGTTGACCTCCAGACATTATAGGAATCAATCAATAAATAAATATGTATTACTTGTCATGACGCACGTGCATCAAAATATGAAACTGCCTGAATGAGAAAAGCAACAGGCAAGTGTATGTCAATAAACTATAATAATAAAGAGTAACAGACAAACTAATGTTAATAATCTGTCAAACTAAATTAACACAGCACCCCTACACACACAGCAAATGCAGCAGCTCTAAATTCATTATCAATACATGTACAGGAGCAATATTCAAGACATGCATAATATTATTTAACAGAATGGTGAAGCAACTCACCAGAACGGGAAACACAAATTGTTCAGCAGCAGCGCTTTTCGACGTTTGTTTACATGCATTTTTTGTAACGTGGAAATCAGAATACAAAACAAGTCACTGATATGATGGCTGTTCTTGAAAGATTGAATAAATCAATCCGTGTTCAGTGTGCCTCAAGACACTTTCACGATGACCAGACACTTTTGAAATGACTGAATAAACGATTTTAATTTAAAGTTTGATAATGATGAGTTATCAGTTTCCAAAACAGTACTGTATCAGTTGTGAACAAATTGCTATCTGTGTCCTTTTAAGCGAAGTTGCTGTTCCTTTAGCCGGAACATTTACAATGGGAAAAATAAGTTTCACCACAAGAGTATTCTCTTAGGCGAAGTGTTCTCTTAGGAGGTGTTCCTATACTCAGAGACTACTGTAACACTTGGTGGACATGGTCGTGGATTTTTGCCTTTAAATGTGTCAAGAAATGTTCATTCAAATATTCTAATATTTGTCAAAGCACTAAATAGTTATACTACTGGGATGCAAACACATTGTATTGCACAGGTAGTAGATGTCAGTTTCATCCCAGGCAGGCACAGCACTCAATAACACAGGTGCTAATTACACAGTATTTAAAACAATCAAAAAAAGATAACACAGTGCAGGGTTGAGGAATGCAACTCCTTGTTATCCTTGAGCAAACACCCCAGTGATTCATAATAAAAAGCATAGTTTTAATTCAATAAAGGCCTAAATTATGCATCTGCAATGGACCCTATCAGGACTGAGTCTTGTGAGACAACGGATAATGGCAAACTATTCCTCCCCCACGTCACTAATACTTTACCCTGCTACAATTTCTAGTGTTGTTTTTAACTTAGGTAGGCACTTTTATTTTAGTGTGAGCATTACTAAAAGCAAATATTGGTTTACAATTGTCTAGCTCTACAGCTGACAGTGTGACAGTGGGGGCCAGTCATGTCACATATGTCACCTGCTTCTGCATCAGTGACATTCATCTGAAAAGGCTGACCACCCCCCAAAATGGTAATTAGATGTGTCAATGATATGAGCATGTCCTTCCCGTCACCTATTTATCATAAAATGAAGTATCAATTAGCCTATATTAATAATATGGAACAGCTAATGGTATTCGCAATGTGACATGACCCCCCCCCCCCCAAATTCGTCATCAAAATGAATGTAAAAAAGTTAACTACCTAAAAGCATTTTAAGTAGGTGGGGGAGTTATAGAAAATGCTGTGATGTACTGTAGCAGATTTCTGTTGGGGGTCAGGGTGAACTTTACTTTCAAAGAGATTTTGAATTTCGGTTTGAGAGGCGATCTGACGTAAATCAGTGAAATAGGTAACTAAACAGAAATGCAGGGATGGATGGACGTTTCCAACCTGTAACTGGACATCCGCTCTTCACATTCAGCTACAGGGAGTATTAGTACAAAGAAAGTGTAGGACTACACCAAAAAAAAAGGCAATTGTTGTTGTGTTGATAAAATGTGTTAAAACCGACAACTGTATCAAAAATGACAGACACTGTACGTGACATAGCTACCAGCATTATTACTAAATAAAAAAAAAGCTGGTGGTACTTCCACTGTAAGCTCCCCACTTACAAGAAATGAACTAAATAAAACCAACATGCACTTGCTAAGTGGTATGAAATGTTTCTCGGAGGCACACATTACCTTAGAAATGTCTAAAAGCATTTAGTGACAAGCTTATAATTTAAATAATTGAGCACCTTCTGTAGGGTGTATTTGTGAAGCTTTTAAGATCTTCCACCTGTAATTTCTAGGTTCAGAGCACTGTGTTCTTCAGCAGAATTCAATGAAATAACTTTTCTGTCTCAGTATGTCTGCATCTGATATTCCTTTGCATTTTACACAGCATTCCAAATACCCTGGCCACTGGAAATGTTTGACATAAGAGTTTATTCCCAGGCAACCCAGTTTTCACAGTTATTTTACAAAAAGGTATTCATGCATTGAAAGAGTCCAATATAATCCACTCTACAGAATACAAAAGGTGTTAAGGAGTGTAAAGCTCTAGTGCCATTGGTTGCTGTTTTTTTAAGAAATTGTGGTGCAAAGTGCATTTTAGACACTTTGGATAAGTAATTTCTTATTTAATTACAACCCAACCTAATTCATTTACCTTGAACAACTAAATACAAAATGCTCCCTCCCCAAATCACATGAGGAAACCCTGTATATGATTCAAGGTACAGTACAGTCCAGGAGAAAGTGGTGGTGGTGTTGGAGGGGGAGGGATAACAGAAGACTACAATAGAATTAGTTTCTCTACTTTCCATTCCTTATGTATTTGTTATTTACATGAGCTTTTCATTTTTCTTCAGGGCCACGCTCTTTTTAAAAAGGGTCTGTATGAAGACGACTTACCACTAGTGCAGTGCAATCTATTTTTTCCTTCTACAAATGAGTTTTGACAAGCTTAGATTATATTTGTTTTTAGCTTCTTCCATAACAGCCGTAACACTCACCAAACAAACCAGACTAGTCAGCAGCAGATTTGTGTAATTACTAATTACTGTATATTGCATTACAATAATTACTGGTATGAGACTGTTTCTTAAGCAAAGCATTTTTATTCTTATTTTTTTATTTTTTAAAAGGAGGAGGTAGATTCTGCACAATACAGGAAAAAAATAAACTTAGCACCTTTTACTTTTCTCCCCCATTGATAAACAAACCAATAATTCCTGTAACTATCCACTTGTGTTGTTTATCTTAAAAAATAACTTTGCATGACCAGTGTAATGGCATATACAATACCACCAACAGTCTTCAAACACAGGCGATCTGGAGTCAGTAAACAAAAGACAAATTCTCTGGTGGTTTGCAAACTACTCCCACGGTTTCACACAAATTGTTTAGCTCCGCTAATATTCTGCTACTGTACCAGTTCAGGCAAACCACTTTGGCAAACCAACCAACAAAGAATGTTTACACTCTCGCTCACACCTAAAATTAAAAATATTTTTAATTCTCCAGAGTGGTAAAGCAACACAGCCATTAAATGGCTCTTCAGGAATTGGAAAGATGGATCTGGAGAGCTGCTAGGCTGTTAATTAGCACTGACAAAATGTACCTTTTGTTTACAAATTGAGAGTTCAGGTGTAACTTAGCTTCTTGGAAGGAAAGCAAAGCAAAGCCAGGTGCAAATGAACACCAACATCTAGTCACATCCTGTCCTTTGCAATGAATGAATGAATGTCTTGCACTCAATCTACTGTACATGATCAGCCTAGACTGTCTCTTCAAATAATTCCTCAGCACTGCTGCTCTGGCTTAGTTATACAATACCCTGGAAACAGCAGCATCACATGGTACCGTCTATGATTTCCCTCTCCTTGACTCTTTCAGATCCATCAGACAGCACCTATCCCAAATGCATTTCACCTCTTTAAAGCATAGCACCATGCTAAACTCCTGCTGCCTTGTTTACTGTGCTCCCACACAGTTGTGTAACATCAGTATGTTTGTACCATCAGTAAATACAGTCTAAGGCACTGTAATTATATTAATATACTGGTCTCAAGCCATGATTTCAGCCATACATCCATCTCATAGTCACGCTGGAACACTCCTCCTGCCTTCAGGTTGTTCTGCGAATTGGGTTTATAACATTAATTATAATGATGATTTCAGCGTGTGCCCCAGCGAATTTTGATTTACGTTAGTCCTTTTTGCCTGTTGTACTTTACATGCAATGGATACCTTTGGGATACATGATCTGTTTTATTTAGAAACAAATAATATATGGTAACCTTCCTGTATCTTTCCTTTAATACCTGGGGTTGTTCCTAAAGTTCTACCTTGCAAGTCTTGGACTGATAAATGGGCACCTCCTCAATCTGGCCTCTGTCCACAATGTACCTCTTTATCTGCTAAAGCCAGATAATTCACTCCCTACAGAAATGCCAAGTTGTTCAGTATTTCATGTTGTTACTCTTGAATGCAAAACCTGACAATGAGAGGCATTTTTATTGCAAGAAAACTAGACTGGGCTGAATTTTGGTTCAAAAGTGAGCCTTGTCGGGCCAGAGGAAAGTCATTTAAAAGAGAATTACGGTAGGCGACTGTTCTGGCACCCTGCACTGGTTACGACTGAGATTGCAGAGTCTGATTTAACTATACCCCCCCCCCCATTGCCTCAAGGAGCTCACTGATGCAGTTCTTTCCTCTTAAACTATAGGGGCTATCAGATTTAGTACCCCTCCCCAACAATCTGACACAAGAACGCTTTATTTCACCCTGCTAATGCAACATAATTCGGATAAATCGATGATATGCGGAGTAAATATAGATCTACAAAATGCATTAAATTACATTTGCTTCAGTTAGGCTCTTCCAAATTGAGTCTCCAACGAGAGGAAGTGTCATCCATTAACTCTGCCATCCTTTTTGCACGGATGGGGTGGGGTGGGGTGGTATCGTGTTATAATTTAAATAAACGAGAACATTTTGGCGGAAGAGACTGGAGGGGGACACTCCAGATCCCCCCCCAAGTAAAAAAAAAAAAAAAAAAAAATGTAATTTAAAGGCCTCTATTAATTTAAATATCACCATCCTAAACGTTAAGGTCAACAAGAAAACTTTACGATAATACAATTCCCACAACGTTGGAAGAGTAGCATAAGAAATCGTATTTGTGCAGCTCCGTGTTTAACATTTTAATGGCACAAAACATTTTAAAACTTGCATGCGCCCTGCTGCTAATTCTAATACATCTGAACAAGGTGACAAACAACACATACAGATAATATACACATAAAGAACAGAACATTAATTATCGAACCAGCCTCGTCCGATTTTATCATCATACGAAACAAAAAAAAGAGAGAAATAAATCTGTCACCTGGAATTCATTCCTTGCAGATACAGCGTCTAATTTACTTAAAAGCAACAATCTTCTCAAACAAACCTGCTTAAGATAGGCTTAATAGGCTAAACCAACTGTAACCCCAAAATTTCACCGACCAGATAATTTAACACTGGTGGCAACTAGCAATCAGTAAGGATCCCCCCCAAAGGAAAAAAACAGGCATACTTGTAATTCTACTACATGGAGAAGATTTACGGTATGTAAATCCGCCATAGAAACACAATTCCATTTGCCAGTGTGATGATTCCCGCGATATATTCATAAAACCCGCATGTGTAACTGTACTAAATACATTACTAATCTCAACATACAGGTGCATTTCTTATAATCAGATTACCTGGTTTTATGAAGCAAAGCACTGTTTTTGACCAATGCGGTTCCAGTTACAATTTCTTCATTGTCATTGGAACCTTGAATTTCAATTCTTTCCACCTCAGACAGACGCGCACACACAAGTCACCAACGCCACCATTTCAAACACAGTACCAGTGCGCTCGTTTAAAATGTGTGAAAATAAAATGCATGCAATCCAGCAGATGTTTTCTAAATCTGAAAATAATTCCAGTTGACAGCTGCATGTTTTCAATGGCAATGTGAACCTTTTCAAAATATAACAATCTTCTTTTCTTATAATGTCGTGTGTTTAGATCGTTTCGTTAACAAACTTACTTATACCCGTAAATTACTATAGCTGTTCTGATCATAAACAGAATAACAAACAAAGTGTGATATTACACGTAAAACAACAATAAAATATGGTTAATAACCCGTTGGTCGCTGTTGTAAATATCGAAGCTACCTGGAAAAATAAATAAATAAATCAATCAAATGCGCTAGAGTTTGGACAGATGATAACCGATCAGTACACGTAACAATTAAGCTGTAAACATACTGTAATGTTTTTAACCCAACACCGATCTAAATGTATTATTTAAATACAATTATTGATAAATTAATTCACGAAATTACTGCTCAGTGAAACGTGTCAACAGGCAAGCAAGCACTGACAGTTTATCCTCTGCTTTGAACATAAAATAGAAAAGGAAAAAACCACTAATATCCATGACAAAAAAAAAAAAGCAACTTCTAATAACAACATAATAAAAAAAAAATAATAATAACAGCTTTAGAAACAGTGGCTACATTGCATATATTGATATTTAAAAGTTATTTTCAATTGATCTAACCTCAACTGGCTACGTTTACATGTATATTTCATGTGGCATTTTTTTTCCCTCTCAAATATAATTTTATCTGAACACAATTTTTTTTTTTTTTTTTTAAATGATTTAAATAAAAACAAAGAAATAAATAATCCACTTAATTTAAAAACTCACCGCGTCTCCGTCCCTCTTTGCATTTCTCTCGCCGCTTTTCACCACTTCGCTCTCTCGATTAGGTTTTCAACATATACAATCCCCCTTTTTAATGAATGAAACCAATGACAAATCCAGGGATAAAAGCAAACCTTTATCTCCCAGTCTGAAGTTTACAGATAATCCTGGATACGGTTAATTGTTATTGGGTTTGTTTATATAAACAAGAATCTTCTCCTGTGTGTATTTACCCCTCGCAACACAGGGTGTCTCTGAGTTTCTCCCACTCACTCACGCTCTCCTCTCGTTTGCTTTTGCTCTCTCTCTCTCTCTCTCTCTCTCTCTCTCTCTCTCTCTCTCTCTCTCTCTCTCTCTCTCTCTCTCTCTCTCTCGCACACACACAGAGGAGGGTCGCTCGGTCATTTTCGGATATTTTCGGTAAAGACGTTATTCTACTTCTTTCCGTATACAACCACACAGTAATATGTATGGGTAATAAAATAGTAACGTGTTAACTTTTCGCACTTAAACATTAAAATCTGTTTCAAAGCTCTTCTCAAAAGGGCAGCTCTTGTTACGTGCGCATTTTCAGCCTTTTTAGACGTTATACTTTGACATTAAGTATAATCAAAATTTACACAACTGTAAAGCGAAAACAAAAGTAAGAAATACACAAAAAAATATTCATAACAATTATCATCATTATAACTGAAAAAATTGCAACAACAAAACATTACAACAAAAATTGAAATCTGAACGAGACCAAATACTACGTTACAATAACTAAGTAATAACCATACAAGTAATATATAGTACTACATTGGACCATATTCATAAATGGCTAAATTGAAAAAGGAACCAACAATGTAAAAAATTTAATAAATAATAATGTGTAACATTAACAACAGCAAATACTACATAACTAATATCTATTGAAAATAAACAAGCAAAACTGGAACGTGCCCAGACTCATCTACTTCAGAATCTTCAAATTCAGTAAGCGTTCTGGGTCTTACAAAACGATATATAAATTAACTCGTGCGAGGGCCATGTTTTATAGGCGAACTAACTTTGAGCATTACGAAATTTAAAATTACGACAACTTAAGTGAGAATCCATTTGCCAAAGTAGGTTGCCGCCACCAGACCGATCCATTAAAAAATCCCGAGGGGCGCGAAACTGGGATTATTAAGTCATCAGCGCAAACTGAATAAAATCAGTCTACACACTCCTCATCTCTCCAATATTTAAAATACGTAGTGTAAGTTTTTCTGTCAAGAGGAAAGGTCGCTACCGAATTTACGATGTGGAAATACCTGAACGACCACTGGAGATATCTACAATGACATTAGTAGTGCAACTGTTATAAGGGATGGCAGACAGGAAATGGGATATGACCATCATACATTATTTATTTATTATTATTATTATTACATTGCTTACACTTTCATAAGTTTGTTTTTAACATTGCCCAGCAAAATTAAGAGTTTTCATTCAACTTATTATTATTATTATTATTATTATTATTATTATTATTATTATTATTATTATTATTATTTAATGTGTTTTATTGTTTTAATTATACCAACATAACAACAAGAATAACGTACAAATAAAAAGAAACAGACACATACAACAAACAACAATTGTAATATATTTTGCAATAGGCAGGGGAAAGAATCTTCTAATACACATGTCTCATATGTTTCACATGTTTTAATGTTTTGAATGGTTTTTTGTTTGTTATCAGAGGTCTTTATTATATTTATAGCTGAAATTATGAGCGCCTGCAAAGGGTTAAAGCTATAAGTTTAGCATTTAATTAAAACTTTGAAGAATGTCTTTTTTTCCTGTTTAAATGTTACAATACTTATGTTGTTTTTATGACTGTACCTATCCAATGTTATTATGGGCCATAAATCTTAGGGTCATAAACATTAGTCTTATGAGGATGTATAACATCAGTATTTTACACTTAGCCTTACTTTACACTCTGCCTAAAGCATATTTAACTCATGGATTTGTAACTCTTGATAAGACATTTTATATGCTAACTAACTATAAATTTGCTTTATGGTTTAGAGTAGAGCACATTTACTGTAGTGATATGAATTTGCCATTGATTGCCTTAGGTTCCTGCACCACTTGAATCATTACAAAGAAGAAAAAAAAAGCGGGATATTTGGATTATTATTATTTATTTATTTGGCAGAAACCTTTATCCAAGGCAACTTGAATGTGTTACAGGGCAACACAGGGTTACAATTCAAGGTCAATATTTAAATACAGTGTAGTTTCTAGTAAGAGCAAATTCTACTACTAGATTACAATGTGAAATAAAATACAATGTTAGGATTACAACAATGTATATCTACAATGACATTAGTAGTGCAACTGTTATAAGGGATGGCAGACAGGAAATGGGATATGACCATCATACATTATTTATTATAGGGTCCGATAAATACATTGCTTACACTTTCATAAGTTTGTTTTTAACATTGCCCAGCAAAATTAAGAGTTTTCATTCAACTCAGCCCTAAACATGTTAGAAGCAGAACGTTTCGAGGGATACCATTTTATAACGAGTAGTGGAAGTACAGGATACAGTTCCTGTGAAAATAAAAACTATATATTTTAAATTGCTTCCTAATAACATTGTTTATCAATTGTTACCTAATCAGAGGTTTGGTGTTTAGTTCTAATTTTGCATGTGGAACTAAAGTAATGGTCTGATATTCATGATAATATTAACTTAATTAATTGAATGTATGAAATATCAAGTACTAGATTACCAATAATTTGTGTTAAACCATGTCCAGGCCATGTTGCCGTACAATGTGTTAAGTTATTCTCTATGTAAAACATTAAAATGTGGGCTTCTGAGTGGTGCATCCAGTAAAGGCACTCTGCGTGGAGCGCAGAATGCGCCCTATAGGATGGATGTCGCCGGTTCAAGTCCAGGCTATTCTTTTGCCGACCGAGGATGGGAGCTCTCAGAAGGCAGCACACAATTGGCCGAGAGCCGCCCAGGGGGAGGGAGGGCTAGGTCGGCCAGGGTGTACTTTGTTCACTGAGCACCAGCAACCCATGCTGTCTGGCCAGCCACCTGCGGGCCTGCCTGTAAACTGCCCAGGGCTGCATTGTCCTCTGACGCAGTAGCGCTGGGTGGCTGCATGGTGAGTCTGCAGTGTGTAAAGAAGCGGTCGGCTGACGGCACACGCGTCGGAGGACAGCGTCTGTTCGTCTTCGCCTCTCCTGAGTCAGCGCAGGGGTGGTAGCAGTGGGCTGAGCCTTAAAAAAAAAAAAAAAAGTAAATAGTCACTTACTAAATTATAGAGAAAACAATAAAATTAATTGGTGACCACTAAATTAAAAAAAAAAAAAAAAGTGGCTTATTAGTGCCGCTACTCTGTTCTCTGTGTCCAGGAATAATGAAGGATACAAGTGACAGGAATCTTTTAAAAGGGACTTTCTTTAAAGATATTGCTCTGAAAGCAGCCCTTTTGTAAAAACCTCTTCCTCGCTTACCATTGACAGGCTCTACACTTTTGGTCTGGGTGGTATTTGAGTCCATTATGTGGTCACCCATTTGAGATCAAGCCTGGATTTTTTACAGGACATTTCTGCAGTTGACAGCATCTCGATGAACAAGTGTCACTGGGAAAGACATAACTTTGGTAACTACATTGTAATCAATTACCATCACTTACTAACTGCTTATATTACTATGTAATTAAGAGGTAACAAAGTTACCTTTCAGTTACTATGATGCATACCCAAAAAGTAGATTACCACGTGTGGTAGTAATTTAATTACTATGTGAGTGGTATTTATTTTATTTTTGTTACAGTATATTGCACTGCAGTTTTCAAATAACTAAGGGGAAGCTGAAGGAAATATGAGCCAACAGTAACCCTTTAAACAAGGAGGAACACAGGGTATAGTTGTTAGATTCTAACCTTAATGGTCGGACAGAAAAGATGTATTTAAAAGCAGCTGCTTGCTAATGCATTTAAAAAACTGGACATATTAGGTACTCACAGAATCAGCAAGTGGAAAATGTATTTCAGTCTCTTTCAACGCCAGCACTGGTGAATGTTGTGTTATGTCTTGTTCAACTGAAAGGGGTTTATATTGTATTTCCTGTAATGCTAGTATACATGTAAACATGTAGCCTTGTCTCACAGATAGTGACGTCAGCCTTTCAAGTAACAGAACAAGAGCATATCACTTTTGCCAAAGACAAATACACTTTAACATCCTCCAGTGCTCTGAAACAAAAACAGATGGATGGTGTTTCCCAGAAAGAAAAAAATAAATGAAGAATTGGAAAATGATAAAGGGTAATGTAGAGCTTTGGGAACTTGACAACTTGGCAAGTTTCAAAAAAGCATTTGGATATTGAAAATCAAAGCCAACATTCCAGCACAGAAAACTGCCACAAACAAGCTTGTGATATGAAGGAAATGCGTTACTCTTTTGTTGGTTGGAAACTACTAAGTCAGTTTGAACAAGGGAGCTTGGGCACCAGATGGGTACCAGTTTGGGCAGTCTCCTGGTAAAAGCAGAAAAGAGAATTAGCTTTGCTTTTTGCTACAGATTATTGGAATGAAGGCAACACAGATTAACTGTTGGTGCTGTGGATCCTCTTTTCACTGACCCAAACTGTGCCTGTTCATAAAGCATTACTGCACAACATTTATTGATATGCCGTATCTTTATAACTAGGGCTTTCAATTTCACCCTGCTTCTAAACTTGTAAACACAGCACCCCGATGCTAATATGTTGTGGTATTCCTGCCGGACTAATTAAAGCAATATGTACCTCCCAACATGCTGCACATGCATAAACTTATGTTCATAAATCATTTTTGGTACAGTGTTCGATTAAATGCAAAGCGACAGTGCTTTCATGTGCTCCTTAAAGTATAATATTGGTGTATAGGGTTAGAGTGTTGTGAGTTGCATCTACAATGTTAGGATGTGTTTTAAACAATTAGTAGGATGAAAAAATCTTTTCCTGATATCAGAGCTACTGCTCGACATATAGGGAAGTACAATGTATACTCTAATGTGCTCTGCACAACAGCAGATTCTGCAGATGGAGATAGTGCTGGACACGCCAGCTCCAGGAATCCCAGAGCTTAGGGTTCAGTAATCCCAAGGACTCCTGCTGCTCAGCTGCCGATATTGTTGCCTTAGCAGAATTCAGGCGCACATTCTGAAAGGCAACACACAGCTTAATGTGTGATGAAAGGAATGGTTGATCTTTTTTAGGAAATGGCCTTACATTGTTAGAGAATTACAATACAGCAGAGCGCAACAGAAAACATACTATCTCCTGGTAGCATCGGCTTCCAAATACACGCAGGGTTACTGTACCTTTCAAGCAGGCCTACAGGTATGAGAGGACAATTCTCATCAATTCAGAAGGGGACGTGCCCTTTATCTTCGGTCTGCCTCATTAACCAGATGAATATCGCTCTTTACACATAACCGTAGGGTTAAATTCCCTGTCTCACTGGACTTTTTTGTTTTAACATAAAACAATGCCTTAATGTTTTATTATTTATTTATTTATTTATTTATTTATTTATCACATCACATCACATATACCCCATGAGGTATTAATAAGCTATAAAATAAATAAAGCAATTCCACCAACGACTTTGACAAGGTTTTTTTGTCAACCATTTTATTAGAAGTGTTGTGTTAGGGTAGATAATAATACTGTCTTGACTACTGCAAGCTTTTTATAGTCCAGTTTCGGATGTTTAGACAAAATATATTTCATACTTTGTAAATGTGGAATTTTGTGGAAGTTTAAATGTCTTTCTCTCTATTCCAGGTAACCCATGTTCTTTCTGTTTTTCTTACAACAAATTTATATAAATATTGCTTACTCTAGGAGGCTTACAGAAAGTACTTGACACTTACTTTAACTTGCTCTTACCAGTCTGCACTGTGTTTTTTTATATGCTCTCTGATGCCTTTTTCACTGGGCATTGCTACACTTCCCTGAAGGATGACATTGTGTACAAAACCTGTATAAAGCCAGGGTTGATCTCCAAGCAGATGATACAGTATCTCTTTGACACATTTCAGTAAAGGTGTCACAGAGCTATAGGGGAGAGCTACATATCTATTGGTAATAGTACATAATGAAACAGCAAACATGAACAGAATTTATATATTTTATTTAACATCATGTTATCAAAGAAACTACAAAATGATATCGCAAGAGTCTACAGGAAGCCATAATAGTAGTAAAGTATTTCATGTTAGATTTCGAAATGTCACATTTTTCAATGGAAAACTACAAAGCTATATGTAATTCAATATGTTAATGTAACATTATTCAGCAGGTTTCACTGAACTTTATGAAGCAAAATGTGTTAATTCTATAGCATGATGCAAAACTTTTGGCCATAGCTGTAAATAAAAACTATATAAAAAGCAACCAGACAGCAGGTGCAAACCACTGTACGACACCTGATCTCTTTCATAGCCCACATACAAAACAATTGCTATTAAAGTCCAGTGCTGTGTGTGCAGACGGGATTGAGGGAAGTTAGGCTGAACTATTGCAGGAGTTTAGCAACAATAAAAATTCAAATAAAATGTTTTTAAAAGTCTTTCTTGTACAAAATCCAGCTTAAATCCTGGTAACAAGTTAGATGGCATTACCGTTAGATGCCATTACCGTTACAGGTAGCAAGTACATGTGTAACTTCATTGTAACTTTACAGCAACACTATGTTCCAAACACAATTATAAAATACATCAACAAATTCTACAGAATTTCATCTGTAGAATTTACATATATAGGTAAATGTCAAATCTGCTTATAATGAGCACAGTGGATAATCACATGATCAAAAACAAAACCCCAAAACTAGAAGCCCTAATTGACGCGATACCTGAAGTTTGTGTAACGAAAGATTACTAAGTATTTTCTTTATACCTACGTTCTGGACACCGAAGCTCGTAATCAGAAGACAACCATTTGATATCAAGACTTGGAGCCCTTCGAAGTTATCAAAGTGCCTCTTCATATACGGAAAAGGTCAGGTATTATGGTAAATGATAATTTACTAGTTTCGTATCGTTTCAGATCCTTTGGTACACCATTTCATCTCTAGTGATTCTTAGTTTATGTCACTCACTCCAGCTCTAAGAGAGGCTCTCATTTCAGTGAGGAGAGAGAGGATATAGAGAGAGAAAGATATATATATATATATATATATATATATATATATATATATATATATACAATTATAGTCTAATAGCCTCAAATCCTGTAAGGCAAATTTAGCAGGTTCAGTCAGCCTTCCCAGCCTATTGTGTTACTCAGATCATTTTTCATTTGTTTTATGGAGGCATGTGCAAAGGGGTATTAGTTTGTTAATTATTTATTACCTGAATGCAATGCTGTGGCCTCATTGGCTGGGCACTAATGGCATGGATTAAATATCTCAGTCATATCTCAGAGGACCCCAATACTGGTTTCCTGGTTACTGAGGGGTCTCATTAAAGACCTTGTGAAAAACAGGCAGTATTAGACACGCAGGTCCTGTACACTGGCAAATACTGCTGAGCTGGTTTGGGGCAAACATTCTGTATAAAGCTTAAAAAACAACAAGTGTGAATATATCACAGATGTCAGCAGCTTTTTTCAAAAAACACCTGTGCTGCTAAAATGTCTTTTCTCTGTACTGGAGTGGGTATTTTGTCAGCCTGTCTTAAGGAAATTGTGTACACCAAAAAAACAAAAACAAAAATAATAACAATATATATATATATATATATATATATATATATATATATATATATATATATATATATATATATATATATATATATATATATATATAGATATGATATATATATATATATATATATATATATATTTGAACTTTAAAATACTTTATTTGCAGTTTATACTGTGATCTTTATTTTATTAAATTCTATAATCACTGCAGAACATCTAATATCTGACCCTCCCCAGTATAATGAACTTGTTTCTAATTGAAATTTGGACTTGGGTTGCTTTTAGAACAGAAAGTTCTCTACTATTGGCTTCCAGGGTTTCAGTGGCACTTCCCCTCCCTTAACCACATTAACAACATTGGCTTCAGATCATGAGGTTTAAAAAGGCTGCCAAGCTTCTTTGCAATAGTTATAAAACTGCAATAGACAATGATACTAGACATGTTAATCATATTGAATAGGTAAGTAATTGCTGTTATGGAAATGTACATGCTGTAAACAAGCCGTTATTTCTACACAGTACATCACAAATCCTTTAGTTGAATACGATTCACACTGACCTGGAAAGTCTTAAAAAATGTTTTATATTTTTAGTAATTTGTTTGTAAATATATATTATTTTCCATTAGTTTTTATACTCATGTATATCTGCAATAATTGAATCTAAACAGTTCCATGTGCTTTGTCTCAGTAGAGAAGTAGAATGCTATTAAACACATTCAACATCCTTGCATCTGCAGAAAGCGAACTGGAGTTTGACAAAGTTTTATTTTTCACATTTAAAAATGTATTGAACAATAAAGAACAAATAGATATAAAAAGACAAATCGATATATACAATACATACAGTAACTTAAATCACACTTCAATGGCACAATGACAAAGGATATAGTGACGAGACTACTGGTAAGCAGCAATATAGATTCACAGCACCTGTACCTAGCGTAACGTAGACTCACCTCCTTCACCCAGCTCCTCTTTCACAGCACCTGTACCTAGCAGAACATAAACTCACCTCATTCACTCAGCTCCTCTTTCACAGCACCTGTACCTAGCAGAACATAGACTCACCTCATTCACTCAGCTCCTCTTTCACAGCACCTGTACCTAGCAGAACATAAACTCACCTCATTCACTCAGCTCCTCTTTCACAGCACCTGTACCTAGCAGAACATAGACTCACCTCATTCACTCAGCTCCTTTTTCACAGCACCTGTACCTAGCAAAACATAACTCACCTCATTCACCCAGCTCCTCTTTCACAGCACCTGTACCTAGCAGAACATAAACTCACCTCATTCACCCAGCTCCTCTTTATCTTGCTCAATCCTGCATTTCCTGGAAGAGCCAGACACCCAGATATTTAAACAATAGAATGTGATAGTCTTGTCAGAGTTCTCTGCAGTGCCAGACTGAGAGGCACCCACTTATTTTGAGTTTTATAATAATCTACGGTAGTCCTACAGGACTTGTACAAGCCAGATAGACAGAGTGTTATTTGTATACCTGCTTGCTTTAATTGGGAGCTGTTGTTAAATCATGCACTTGGTTTTGCTCCTTTAATGGCAGTGCAAGGGACAGTAAACACACTTTCAGAATCTATATTTGTGTAGATGTGTCTGTCCCTCATTCCAAGCCAGGATCGTTAATGGGCTTACACAGAGCAACTCAACGTGCATTCCCTGGATAGCTGAAATTGAAAAGAAAAGGAGCCAAATGGAACCAAAGGTCCAGCAGCAGTTAAAACAGCACAACAGGGATCATAGGAAAGAGAGAGAGAGAGAGAGAGAGAGAGAGAGAGAGAGAGAGAGAGAGAGAGAGAGAGAGAGAGCAGACCTCACTGTATTTGATTCTTAGTGATCGCTACTTTACCACATGTTTTCCTAGACTTTGCTATGCTTTGATCATTTACCATAGTAAATATGGACTGGAAAAGAGGCACATACTGGGAAACTATGGCCCCCGAGGAAAGAACTATAGTTACCAACAGGAGACTAATGCCCGAAGCCACAGGTCTGCAGTCTATATTTCTTTTATGAATCAGTTAGGAAAGCAATGTGTTTGAAGGCCATAGCTCAGTTATTAAAGTTTTTTTGGCATAGAACTCTCTTTCAGCATCTTGTTTTGTAGTATATTTTGTAATTCGTTTTCTGTTATCCGCCATTTTGCTTTGTTGTGTGTAAAGAGGAAGGATGCTCTGCGTGCTAACATAATTTGAGGGAGTTTGTAAAAAAGCTATTGACCATAAGCAGCTCTCTGTGTGATCATGGGCTATATTTTCAGAACATTTACTCCAGTCTTTAATTAACTCCAATGTTTTTGTTGGAGAAGAAAATCTTTTGATTTTATAAAACTAGAACCAATCAACTTAAGCACTGCTATGTGTGGACTATTATATGCATTAAAGTTGTTTCTATTTTTATATAATTTACATAGCGTTTTCTCCTTTGAGAATATAGCCCCATGGCCTATAAGAAAGGCGGTAGTGAATCTGATTTATTAGTGGTACTGTATTCTTTTCACACTAATTTCACAGTATTATAATATTATAGCGATTTCGGTTAACACAGGCAGGCATCTCACCCAGGCGAGGCAATCCACACACAGGGGGAGGGCGGGCGTGAACCTGGGACCTCTTGCACTAAAGCATAGCGCCGATACCGCTGTGCAAAAGCTTATGCAGCAAAATATGAGCAATGAGTTTTTCAGTTTTATATTCAATTACAAAACCTTGTAAAAATGACCTACAAAATATACAAATGATACAACAGAAGGAGTTTCTTAATTGTAACTTAATTGCAGCAGAATCCTTCAACCAGAAAATAAAAGGAAAAAAAATCAAAGCAGTGCATTTCCGAGGTATTTCCCAGAACCAGTTTATTATTTAATGTGCGTTCATCTAACTACAGTATTTAGGTGAATTCCTTTGAAAATCATAGTTGCAGTACATATTTTTTTGACCCTTTTAAAACCTCCACCTTATTTTCCATAATTGCATTTCCACAGTTGCTAAGATTCCTTACCATTTAGTGGTGTCATTTACAGGGAAAAGAAGGCCTTGGAGCACAATCAATAAATAACCATTTCCATTTAATCCCTTTAGGGAATCCCATCTCTCAACCAACACATGTTGCTACCATCACCAGTCTTCCACTGCACTGTACTCAACACCTGTCTCTGGGGGCATAGATTTTTTGCAAGTTTTAACAAAGTGAACCTTGTAAATTATTATATTTTTTTTAAATGGGCACTAATATAGCTTGGAGCAGAGTAGCCTTATTTTAAATATTGTGCTACTAAACCAGCTGGGCATAGAATATGAGTTGTTGATAGAAGCCTTGTACAATAAGAGAGGTAGAGAACAGACCATTTGAATGAGGCTGGAGTTTCAATTTGCCTTTTATCCGAGACTGTGTTTAAGGACTTGAAGAGAAGGTGACGAGGACAGTAACCTTAACTTTGATGCAAGGTGTGATCTTATGACTTTACTGACTTCCAAGAAGGGCTTTTGTATGCAATGGCTTGAACCAAAACACTCCCAAAGGGAGGATGCAAATAGCCTGCTGGTGTACGAAAAGGATATACGGTGCTGTAAGCATCTCAGTGTTGTTGATTATACTAAGTACGCGCTGTTTTTTTTTCATCTCCTACTCCGAAAAAATAATTAGTACATCAACCTACATCTCGTTCCCTGCACAGATCATTATAGTGATGTATCAGGGTTTATTATTATCTTCGAATCGTCTAAAGAGGTTTGGGCAGGGAACGCTGGGCGCTGCAGCAAAACCAGGTAATTTCACGCTTTGTTAATATAGAGTTGCTACGCATACTGTCTACTGTGCAGCGCACTGGGATTCAATCTGTTCTCCTTCCAATTTCCCAGCCCACAACACATTCTGTTGGTCTGGCTGCAAAATTCTATCCTGTAAAGCTTTTCTAAGCTTGCCCCTATATTACATCAATAACAGTTAAACCTGTAGCTAGCTGGGTTTGGTTGCTGTTGTATTTGCATTGTGAGTGACACTACAGATATTCTTATATTACACGCATAACTTCAAATGTTAGAGTGCAGTTGCAAATTATATATATTTATACTTCTATTGAATAGAGTTGTTCCTGTGAATGGCTTTTCGTTATTAACAGGACAGAGCTGTGCAAACGTATAATACATGACTACATTTGAGTTTCCAGATCCAAATCTGGAAATGGCATGGGGAAAATAAAATGTACCATCTGATCCCAAGTCTAATTTCCCTGGCAGATTAATAGGTTTCATGAAAAGAGCTCATGTTGTCCTCAGATTTCTACCACAGGGAGTGAACATTGATCTGTGGTTAAGACAAAAAGAATAAGAGCAGTTACTATGTCTTTCATTATCTAGGGATACAATACTGTAGATAGCTATCATTACATGTGTAAAAAACAAAGGGTCAGTCATATTCAGATGATATATAAAATGGCCATATTAAACACAATTGGGGTTACTGTGTCAGAAATTAGTGGCCACAAGTTTCCAAATAAATGCTGGAGCTGGAGGGTAATACCAATTTATTTATGATTGTCTCTTGGCTATAATTACTACCATACCTGTAATATACAGCAAATGCCCTATTGATATTAGTCACTATTGCTGATTTAACTCAAATGACTGCTTATTTAGAAAATAAAAACTATATAATTGGAAAGGGCAGATAAGCAGAAAGATAAACATATTTCTATTCATGGGATAATGTCTCAAATATCTTATTACCAGCCCTCCTGTCACTGGTATCAAAGATCCCTGTAAACCATATTTCAAACTCCAGGAGTTTTCTTGGAAGAAAATGAAATGGATTGGATTCTTTAATGAAATAATCATTAGCATTACTCACATGACAGTGTTCATATGCTGGGAGCGGGACATTGGAAATGACTACTTCATTGAGGAAAAGAATAAGAACATATGAACATAAGAAAGTGTACAAATGAGAGGCTATTTTGCTCTTCTTCCTCATTTGGTTGATAGTAGTTTATTGATCCCAAAATCTCATCAAGCTTCTTGAAGGATCCCAGGGTGTATGCCTCAACAACAATACTGGGGAGTTGGCTCCAGAGACCCCCAATTCTCTGTGTAAAAAACTGCATCCTATTTTCTGTTATGAATGCCCCTTTATCTTATCTCCATTTGTGACCCCTGGTCTTTGTTTCTTTTTTCAGGTTGAAAAAGTCCCTTGGGTTGACACTGTCAATACCTTTTAGAATTTTGAATGCTTGAATCAGATCACCACATAACCTTCTTTGTTCAAGACTGAATAGATTCAGTTATTTTAGCCTGTCTGCATATGACAACTGCTGAGATGAACCTATGAGTGGAGGTTAAAGGTCAAGTGCGAGGTTTAGGATAGGATTAGGCTTGAGTTTGGGTTGTGTTAAAGGTTAAGCTAAGAATCTAGGTTAGGGAGCAGGGTTATGAATACCCTTGAGATCTAGGAATTAGGAAATCAAGATAGGGTCATGGTGAACATGATCTACAGTAGGAGATTACAATCTTCTACATCAACTCAAAGTAAATGTAAACATATATATATATATATATGTTACTCTGTAATTACGTTGTTAATAATACAGTGTTAACCATCTTTTCTTGTTTAGTTGCGTTAGGAAATCTGGATCCCTTTAGCCACCCTGACTCACATAAGCCACATTGCTGCTGCTTGAAGTCCTCTCACATGAATGAATGAATCTCATTATGATAAAACCCATACAGCTAATCATACCATTTTGCAATATTCTACAGCAGTGTGAAACGCTATCGTTTAAGTTTATTAAATGAAAGTTTTTAGCATGAAGCATATCCATCATGTTGAATTGATTGGGTTTCTATGTTAAACACATAATTATCATTTGTTGCAATATAAATCAGCAGTGCTTTTATTGCCTCATTGTCTTTGATTTAATGTTTGTAACATGAATTGCCAGTTAGAGTACATTCTCTGAATTTTCTTCATTTTAATTAGGAATTACAAAAACGAAACGGAAACAATCTGACATTTCTCTGTGCTGGTAGAGTGCAGTACTGGTGACTACAGTCAGGAGAATTGATTCTACCTGTCTAAAGTTTTTCTATACCCTTTCCTGCTTCAGGACACTCCCTTTTCAACTTTATGCAAAATGCATACTGTGCCTTCTGGAACTGCACCTGAACTGGATGTGCATTCATGCTGGATTCTTTCAGATAGACCTGGTGGGATTTTCAAACCCCAGTACAGGTATTATCAGTTCTAGGATCATGTCTGCATAAGGTACAACAATACCAGCCAGTGTTATTTAACCTCCTGTTTCTCTTGAAATGCATTTTAGTGCTATTAGGGATATAACAGCTTTGCATGGCTCTGACCTCTCCTGAAACTGTTGGTATATTGTATACATGGGAGCTGCTATCCTAGAGGTTACCTCTTCACTCTTTTCCAGTTGGGTAAATTCACAGTTTGACATAAATGAACGTAAAAAAAAAAATCACATCTATTTATCGATTTCTTGCCTTTCTTTTGTACATATGATAAAATGTGTTTCTAAAATATAATTTTAAATTGATAGTATAAATTGACAGTATCTTTTTGGTAACACTTTATATTACTGTGCTTAATGTTTTGTACATATATAATACATGCTTAATATCTATGTTATAGAGTATTAATAAAGCATTATAAATGGTTATAAAGGGGACAGTTTTTAGCCACCTATTCCACTTTGGGATGTTTAAACGCAATTCCATCTATGACTATTGCATGGTTATAAACCATCTATATTGCTTTATTAACACTCTATAACATAATTATTTAGCATACATGATCTATTTATAAAACATTAATAAGCTGCACCTTAATATAAAGTGTTACCATTTTTTGGACCAGATTTACATTCTCTTGGACCAGCTTGAAAACTGTAGAACTACCAACTCTGACAGGCTGATAACAGGTGTGCTCCTCAAGGCACTATATGTATAAAACATGTTTTCCAACTATCTGTTGCAAGATTTCTTTCTCACCCATCCTGTGTCTCTAGAGATTATAAATAAGGATTTTCATTTACAGAATCTCATTCCTCACTCCTCTGAACTAAGCTGCCTTTGAACTCAGGTCTCTGGTGGTGTAATATGCATTTTTAAACCACTGGGGGAACTCTGATCTAAATCTGGTTAAATGTCAGGTCAGTGGAGTTGAAAGCTGGGTTTTAACCCAGCTCGTGATCGGAGCTGGATTTGAATATGGATATGTAAAAATAAGATAAAGGATTCTGTTCAGACTTATATTGATCCAAGTGTGTTGGTAAAAGCATGGTGAAGAATAATAACAGCACAGTAGTATGGCACTACAGTAATGACATAGTAAAGCATAGCCTGGTATATGATTTATACATGATTGTACAGTATTTCTGTTTAAGAATCATACACATTGTAGTAGCCGTAATAGAAAATTGCAATCATAAACTTTTTTTTTTCTATTACGATTACTATTGGATAGGAGATATGATTGAAAACCTTAGTTTGCTACTTTAGCACCCATACAATACAAACAACCTGGTCTTCCTTTAAGCATGATTCTGCTCACATAGCTCAGCCTCTGTCTTGTCTAAATGCCCTAATTTAAACTCATGAATCAAAGTCTGAATTCCAAGATGTAATGGAGTTGCTATCATTAATATAAAACTGTAGCATATGCAGTGCTCACAGATCCAAGACATCTGCGCAATTTTTTATGTTTTTATTTTTTTATTTAATTAGCTCCCAGTAAACAGGGATACCTCTGCCAACAAAACAGAACCGCCAGCAGAGCTGACGTGGGCACTAAATTGAAAGTAATGAGCAGCCCAAGGTTAATAGAAACCTGCAGAAGGTCCTGAGGGGCAATATGGCGGCCCAACATGCAAGTGAACTTGTGCCCTGAACATCTTCACCATAAGGGCTTGAGTTCAATTTCGAGCCCTGTCTTATCATAATTCAACTGCACAGACAAGGCAAGGTGACCGCTCACTATGTATTCTCAGCAATACCCTTGGATTTACCGCAGGGTTATTGCCAACTATGTATACTCAGCATTAATGCATAGTGTATTAGCCTCTAAACATGCCTTTTGCTCTCCTTATAGAGCAACAAAAGAGTGGCAGCCTTAGTGTATACCAAAGTCAGGGTGCTCCTAGGAATAGGAAGTTGTACTGTGTATGACTTGAATTTGAAGTCATACCTCCCAGGCTCCATCAACAGTCCAAAGCACCTTTGATCATTGTTACATAGTACAATTTCTGTGTTCTTGTGCATAGTTTAGTCTTTTTTTCTTAACCGAGGTATTCTTACTGCAACACGTCCTTTAAGAGTGACCTTTGTACTGTTGATTTGATGGACAACGACACCTGTGCCTTCTGCCAGTTCTGTTGTCAACTCAACGCTTGCCTTCTTTCTATTCCTTAATGATGTTATCTTCAAGTATTGCATCGTCCTTGTTAACAGATTTTTGTGTCATTCACTCCTAGGTTTGTCAATTACAGATGATGTTTCTCTGTACTTGTTGATTGTGCTTTGGACACCACACCTTGAAAATCAAGTGATGCGAGCTATTTCACTCAGTGTTTTTCCTTCTTTATGCAAGTCAAGGTTGTTATAATAATAGAAAACACTAGTGCAGGTGTTGAGAAAATTGTTGATGTTCATAATGCATCAGAGTAGAAAAATGCAATGTCTAAGACTTTTGCAGAGCAGTGTATATATTACTGTATTGCCATGCTTGCTAATGCCTACAACACTCCAAACCCACTCACTGTACATTTACCGAGGGGTTACTGGGTTCATCATATAAGGCTAACTTATCTCTTGCTATAACATTGCTTAAATGTTTATTTACAGTATTCTTTAAACATGACACCAACAAGTTGCATTTTTTGTTTTTTTAATATTAATACTGATGATGCATTTTAGTTTACCTAATATATACTTCATTAAGTGGGTACATAATTTTGCAGATATTTATTTTAAAACAGTAAAATGTATTTTAAATAAAAGTGTTTTTAAGGGGAACCATAAACTTTGCTCACTGGTATGGTAGTTAACATACAGGAAGATGAGCTGCACCCATTAAGAATGGGGGTTGTATTTTTGCATTCACCAGACCCACCTCCACTCACGACACTTTCTTCAAACCTTAGATATTTAGATTTCAGTGATCCCACAAAACAATGGCAATAATACCCCTATCTAATAATATAATCTTGGGATTTGCATACCTTTGCAAACTGAACAGATACCATTGTTTCACTGAGATGCGTCTTACCTCTTGGTGACATGAAAACATGAGTCATGGAACATATTATTAGAACACAGAAGACAGAAAACGCTTCTTGTTGAAAAGTTTATCTAAGTGTATAATATAAGTTGTATTTTTTTTTTATTACTCAGCTGCTTATGGTCTTATGAATAAAGTTGTGGATGAGTCATAGAACATTTACTGCAGCAGCTGCTAAAAATCAAACAAGAATGAATGTTAAAGCAGGTATATAAAATAGAAGGTCTGTCTCTGGCTAGAGAGGTCTAGAGTAACTTCTAGAACTTTCTAGAACGTTCCAGTAATATAAATAGTAGTATAAATACAGGGGCCTTAAGCCCACCAGTTCAGTTACTCAGCTGCTTATGGTCTTATGAATAAAGTTGTGGATGAGTCATAGAACATTTACTGCAGCAGCTGCTAAAAATCAAACAAGAATGAATGTTAAAGCAGGTATATAAAATAGCAGGTCTGTCTCTGGCTAGAGAGGTATGTGTGAAGACTAAGGCATATGGGGAGCCTGTGAAGATACCAAATATATCAAAAGGGCAATGTTACTTTTGTTTGGTGGCTGGTAAACGGATTAGCTGTCTAGTTTATAGCTAAGATGGTGAGAAGTTTAGCTAAGGTTTCCAAAGTGGAACTATGTGTTTATTTTGTTTATTTGCGTTTTGTATGAGAATAAATATACAGGCAGCATCCCGTTTAAACCCATCTATTGTTGTTTAAGTATTTATTTAACACCTAAAGATAGTGAAAAGGTCATAGAGCATTGCAAAACAAATCCTGGTTTGCCACAATATATATTGTCCAATAAAGTTTTCGTAGACCACACATGAATGTTGTTCAGTAACATCTTTGTCTGCTCTATCCCTGTGTGTTCATCACCTGAAAGGCAATTCACAGCCAGATAATCATGGGCCCACCATTCATGTTTGGGGGATTTTTTTGAGGGGTGCTTTTACAGATAGAACTAAGTAACTTAGTAGAGTCAATATCGCTTGAGGTACATAATTAAAATTATAATATATCTTCTATAACACCGTGTAACAATTTTTTTTTTGTTTTTGGTTCCTGGGTAGTAAGTGTTATTTCCTAATTGCTTATGCCTCAAAAGTATAGAAAATGGCTATTATTCCCCACAAACTTTGCTTTTGTGACCAGGACAGTGATATTTTGAAATGTACCTATTTTCCAGAACATTCCAGATAGATTCAGTGCTGAGTAAACATGGAGTAACTTCTAGAACTTTCTAGAACGTTCCAGTAATATAAATAGTAGTATAAATACAGGGGCCTTAAGCCCACCAGTTCAGTTTAGTTCCAGCTGCCTAAGTGGATACATATCTGCATTTTTCTGAGATGGCATCAAGAGGCTGCAATGGTGGCATTCCTGATGGGTCTCCAAGGCTGTTTTACCAAGTTTTCCTGCTATCTTTGCCTTTGACAGCAGGGACACCAAGGCACACTACCACAGGCGGGACTGGCCACAGCGGACCAAGTTCTCTGTGGGGAGGAACAACGTCAAGTGGGAGCCACTGGTGGACCCCCGGAAGGTGCTGATGCCACCACTGCACATCAAATTGGGCCTTATGAAACAATTTGTCAGAGCTGTAGATAAGGAGTCGGCAGCCTTCAAGTACCTTCAAGACTTCTTCCCTAAGCTGTCTGAGGCAAAGGTCAAAGCCGGTGTCTTCGTCGGACCACAGATAAAGAAGATCCTGGAGTGCAATGAATTTCCCAAGAAGCTCACTAGTAAGGAGAAAGCGGCTTGGAACAGCTTTGTCGCAGTGGTTCGGGGCTTCCTGGGCAATCACAAGGCCGAAAACTATGTGGAGCTGGTTGAGACTCTGGTGAAGAACTACGGCACAATGGGCTGTAGGATGTCCCTCAAAGTCCATATCCTTGATGCTCATCTTGATAAATTCAAGGAGAACATGGGAGCGTACTTGGAGGAGCAAGGCGAGCGCTTCCACCAGGATATACTGGACTTTGAACGTCGCTACCAAGGACAGTATAACGAGAACATGATGGGAGACTACATTTGGGGGCTGATTCGTGAAAGTGATTTACAGTATAATCGTAAATCCTGAAAAACTACTCACTTCTAAATCTTTTGTAGTCATTTTTGTATTACTTTAGTATAAATACATGTTAATTTGGATTCATATGTTGTTTTTTTCTGACTTTATGTGAACGAAAAGATTGTTTTCTCATTGGAAATAGGTAAATTTCAAAATATCACTGTCTTGGTCACAAAAGCAAAGTTTGTGGGGAATAATAGCCATTTTCTATACTTTTGAGGCATAAGCAATTAGGAAATAACACTTACTACCCAGGAACAAAAATTGTGTTACATAGTGTAATCTATGAACTATATATAACTTTCTATTAAAAAATGAGCCATATGCAATTCAAAAACAGAGGAAAGAAAATTTTGGTTAAACTGAAGAAAAAATCTAGTTATACTCTTTTTATAATTAAAGACACTAGTACCGCATGTGGATATTTAATACTGTTATCACAATATTAATGACTTGGTATAATAAGTCAGGTTTATTAAACACGCCTGGGAACATGCTAAGATTCAAATCATCTTCTGGTCTCTCTCTCTTACTGAAGCTATCACTGTCTGCCTTGACAAAATAAAAATCATGAAATCAGCTCCCTTTCCAGACCTCTTCATGTATTCCCTGTAAATATAATCTATTAAACTGCTTTAGTGCTCTGGACTGCATTACATGGCAGCATTATGTTGTGGTCTGCTTAACATGACTGCTAACTGATCTGGTGGCATTGTTCTCTGGTTGGCGGAGCAGAACAAGCCTTATAATTCAAACTCCTTAGGGGGATATGTAGTTAGAATTTTTTTACAAATACATTTTACCTTATGATTAAAGTAGCTCCCATGTATTGAACATGTTATATAGCACAAAGACTTTAGATAGAAGATTCCCATCAGTTTGTGAACAAATTAGCTCACAGCTGAAATGTGGTTATTATACCATTTTCAACAGTCTTCTACAGTAGGTTAGACTAGCACCTCTTAAGGTTTATTAAGTTGCATAATGTTTTTTTTTTTTATAATTTTGTATTGGATATTTGTGAAACTGTTTAAGAGTGATGCTTAGAAGTCAACAACATTCTAGAACAGATTAATGAAAAACTGACTTGAATGAATGAATGAATGAAAAGAACATTTATGAATGTCCAATGCAGAGGTCACCTGTTAGTTAAGTGATGGCAGCGACAATGAAAAACAAACCCGGTAATTACAGGTTATTATAAACAGGAAATTAGTTTTGGTGTATGAGGACTTCTTTAAAATATGTATTAGGTTACAGTTTGGAATGGGATTGCTTCAGGCTGCTTGAAATGTACTTTGCTGTTAAAATGTATTTCAATCAGAAGTTGATTGGCTTGACTTGTTATTTAGTTTTTGTGAATAGGGCTCATTAATTCACAGCTTCTTAACTACATCTATGAATCTACTATAACCTGCATTTTGAAGTGTATCTGCATTATTATTATTATTATTATTATTATTATTATTATTATTATTATTATTATTATTTGCAGTAGTAGCATGTGTTTTTTAATTTATGTTTTTAAATCCATCCAGTACCACTAGAAGAACAGATTTCCTTACTTTGTTTTATTATTTCTCGGCTTATTAAAAGGTCAACATCGATGTATGATTTTACAAGGGATTTGCTCCCCTGTCTCTAAACCCAGACTAAGTCTGCCTCAATATATTCACCTTGTGGAAACCAGGAGCTTCACAGAATCCCAGCTTTGTGACCCATCATACAAACAAAGGTCTGCTTCATTGTATTTTTAAAAAAAAATATGACAACTGGGCAGGCCTTATAAATTGGTACATCAGATTGACTTGGAAAGAGGTCTGTTCTCAGCACAGAAGGCCATTATGTCTTATAGGTTGGAAGCACACACAGGCACTATTATACAGGGGACAAAACATATGCAGCACACACTTTTATGTAAACTGTCTATCCCTCACATGACAGAATGATTTATTGATCAGATTTTCCCCAGATTATAAGCACATGTCTTACCCTGTGTGGAAAGCCCAACATGGGTCTATTTACAATGCAGGAAATAGGGTTCCTCTGCAAAGAAGAGTGCCTGTCATATTGCACATAACAGGCAGCACACAGGAAACGGAATGCCTTGCTTCATCTCCTTTTCACATATGTTAGACTCGCAGTTGACATCCTTTAATTTGGAATCTGGGAAAACTGCAAACTTAAAACAAATAAATCTGAGGTGTCAGTTGCATCCCCTGAATCTGGGTCCCACAGTACATCTCATTAAGAGCATTTGGAGGCCTCTCTCTTTAAGTGATTCCATAGAGATGTGATGGATAACACGATGAGTGGCAAAACCTTGTTTCCGATTTTACAAAACAGACAGATGTATTGCGTATCTTGTGTAACAGGCAAGTATTTCTGTATTGTATTCCTATTGTGAAAAATAGGCAATTTATGTAGAGAAAAATATGACAATTAGTTATGAAGGGTAAGAATAACAAATGTGGATCATGTGGATGTAAAGAATCGGGTGATTCTTGAAGCTGGGGACACACAGGAGGACAAAGATGATCCCAGAGGTAAAGGGTTAAATATCCTACATAACTGAATTCAAAACTCACAGGGCATAATTGGGGCAGCATATTGCAGGAAGTGTTAAATCCTGCTGGGTCTGTTCTTTATAATTGCCAATAGTGTATACAAATAGATGGCTATAACAATGATGCAGCCATGTGTGAATGTATGTATAACATGTATGTATGTTATATATCTAACCATATAGTAAGGGTGTGTGAGTTAGAGGGATATTAACCTTAATCTAACTCTTGCTATCTCTCTCTCTCTCTCTCTCTCTCTCTCTCTCTCTCTCTCTCTCTCTCTCTCTCACTTTAACTACAGATCAATATTTATTTACTGGGGGTCCATAGAGATCTGAAAGCCACATGGGTTTCTTTTAACAATGTGATCCTTTAATCTGCAGTGGAAATAAATAGTCAGATGGGGTTTGGCTCTCTAGCCACTAGATAGTATCATTTTCTTTTATTTTTTTTCTTGATCTGCACAATTTAGGATGCAAAAACAAATTGTTCTGGATTTACTAAGCTTGTAGCACCATCTTTTTGGTTTCATATTAATCTCATACCTACACTACTAAAATTAAATGCAAACAGACTAAAATAAAATACAAACAACAACAGTACAGACTTTGAATTGATTTAACCCCTTTTTGCCCTGGGATAACACTGTAGCGATGGAGCACCAATCCAAGGCAACCTTGAGGCACATTTCTGTCTTGGCAATTATGGGACACTCACAATGTCAATGCTGAAGCTGTCCCAGGCTAATTGAAGAACCTCAATCTTAGACGCTTTCAGTCCAGCATGGATGTAAGCAAATTCACCCAACTCCAAGTTTCCGGATTATTGAATTCTGCCCAGGGTCTGCTGCATGGAGGTCATGGAAATCATGCAATCTAATCGCACGGCACGAATTTTGCAGTGATATTGCAGGTGACGCCATCTGAACTGCCCCAAGGCAATTCAAAACAGTGAGAGCAAGGTTTTAATGGAGATGTGACTCCACTATAGCACAGCCCACTGTTGATTGTCTTTACTTCATTACTCTTCAAATGGAGCCAGGAGAATATTGATGTAGAATACTACATCAAGAGCTAATTTTACATTTACTTAGTTTTAGTAAAAGATGCAATGGTATTGAGACAGAATTCAGAGCTACAAAGAGGTCTGTTTTGCAAAACTTTTGCAAAAAAAAAAAGGTTCCATCTTACAATCTACAATCCAGTCTGTAAACAGATCATATGTATCATATTTATGTATTTTTAATTTTATTGCAGCAGAAAGTAAATTAACACTTGCCTCAGATGCTCTTCCCGTTCAATGCTCTTTAATAACTTCCTTCATTAGAACAAGTTGGAGAGACTGACTTTTGCCAGTGTTAATTCAAACCGCTGCAAATGAAAAAGAATAGACTGATTTTTTATGATATTCCAGTGTCAATAAATATGGCATTAGCTAATAGCCCAGCATAAAAGATGTTAAGCAAACTAAGCAGACAATGCAGTCAGTCTGACCCTCCTTAGTCATGAAAACTTTCTCCTCTTACAAACAGTGTAAATGAGAAGTTTATTCTGATTGGCCAATCAAACTCCATAGAGACGCACATGCACTGATAGAAATGTTGATTTTGCACAAAGGGCTTAATTAAATTATTTATACGACAGTGATATTTTAATTATTAATATGGTACCCAGGAGATTTGTGATTTGTGATTCTCAATTTGTAAAGTGACTCATATGACAGGTCAAGCAGGGCCTTTATTCAGTTTTTATTTAGGGAGACAAAGCTTTTTTTTTTTTCCCATGGATTCACAGCTGCCTTCTGTTAGTCCCACTTAGTTAATATTAAAATAATCAACTCCATCCACTAAAATATATTCATTGCCAATATTAGTAGACAAGTCCGTAATGTTTTGTGACAGGCCATTCTGAAAGTTTTTTTTTTTGTGGTCTTTGCCAAAACAAGAACGCTCTAATTTGTGTTTAGAAACACCTAATTGACAAATGTTACACAGCTGGACTCATAAAGAGCTGTCACCACCAGGGCTATTTCAGAGAAGGAAATTATTTCTGACAGGCTGATAACTGCTGCACGTGACCTGTCTGTTTCCGTGGAAACTGATTCTCCGATATCTAACAGACGCACAGCACTTCAACTCAAAGCTGATCCATAAGTCAACAAAAGGGGGTAAATTGCAAGGGACTTTTATCAATTCCTAAACTAAAAAGCTTTTTTTTGTTTGTTGTTGTTGTTGTTCTGATTGTGAAATATCACAAAGCTAAACAAACAAGCCATTTAGGCTTTGTGAAGTGAGTTTAATCTGGAGACTGACTCAGCCCCCTAGTATCACCTACTCATTTGTTTTCAGGGAAACTGTTATTTTGTTTGTTTTTCCAGTTTTTTTTTTTGCAGCTGCTCTGTTAGCATATCAAAGTCTCCTAACAGGAAATGCTTCATAAAGAACATTGCCTCTGGTGGCCAAACTGTGCATCACAGAGTATCTCTGACAGACTTTCTTCCTTTGCATATTCATCCTCCCCATGTACCCTCCAGCTTTCACGACACTCTGACAATATTGCGCTCCTTATGAATCATCCTCGATATATATATTGCAGCCTCCAGGTTACTCGGCTACTAATTAAAATTACATTTTTTTTCTCCTTTTATGATTTTTTCTTTTACAGTATTGCAGAGGCTTCTAGTTGTATTTGTGCTGAAATTAATATTTAAAAAATTAAACTCCCCCTCCCTGCAGATTTTTCTTTTCAGGGGTATGTACAGTAGATCCTAGCAAGCTGGGCAGTTCCCTGGCTTTTCATAGCAGAGGTCAGCATCGGTGTTCATATTTGACAACGTTCTTTGTGAAACATCAGTAATTTGTGTTCCACACAGACACAGGCTCAATGAGCACCTGCTGTCAGTACTTATCAGAGTCTATAAGTGTTGCCCGAGCTGCCTGAACAAACAAGGAGATGGAGCCTAATTGAATACCTGTCAGGAATACAATTCCATGTATTGTTTGTCCACACCTCTGTAGAACTATGATAATGTGGAGTGGTCAAGTTTCATGTGGTGATGTGGGGGGGGGGGCTTATTTAGCATATTTAGTTCAAGGAGCAGCTGTTTTGTGATCACCCTTTTGGCATTTATTTCTGTTTTTCATTGTATAGCACGTGCGACAGCCTCTTCCCAAAGAGACACCTCAGCCAAAGTAAACATAGTAAACACCTACAATCTTGTTTTTTTCTTACTCTAAATTGCACGCAATTAAAAACCTACCTACGCATTAGAATAAACAAACATTATGTATATCACACATTGTGTTTAGAGAATTCAGAAAAATAGAAAGTTTATGTAATATATGATTTAATTAACTAATTCAACACTGCAAACATGTCTAGGTAGGATAACTCCACTTAAAACTAGGACAACTAGTAGTAATTCCAAAACAGCAGACCAATATACTAATATTTGTGTGTGTGTGTGTGTTTGTGTGTGTGTGTGTGTGTGTGTCTATATATAATTTGTATTATACAGTGTAAGATTCTGAAACCATTCAATTATTGATTCTAGGTGTCAAGTTGTGTTCAAGTGTCATACATATTAAGTAATATTAATGTCCTGTGTTAAGACAAAACCCTGAGGTACTGTATTGGTTGATTCATGTTTTGACAATTTCAATGTTTGGAGTTCTGGATAATACAAAACACTGTTATATTGAAAAAAAACATCTGTTGTAAACTTAATGTAATGTGATCAGTCAATACAGTCCAGAATGAATTAAAGAAAAACAAAAAAAAAAAAAAAAAAAAAAGCATTTTTTATTTTGAAATGCAGTTGTCTTTGCTTCTTAGAAGATATCCTTTTTGGTCAACAGTCTTGTTAATATATTGTCTCTTCTTACAGAAACAACATTTGTAATGGCCACAGTGAAAATATCCTTGTTTAGTACACTGGCCTTCACTCAATTGAACTGCTCTATATCCAGTCAGGCCTCAGAGGGAATACAGTTTTGGTGGTCGTAGCCTATCAGTGACCTAAGTACTGAATGTGGAATGTTAATAAGTGCATGTTAATGGCTGATGTTTTTGCTGAAAGAGCTTTGTGATGCTTGTCAAGCCACAGTACAGTACTTACCAGTAAATGTAACTGATAATTGTGCAGGACCTTTAACTGTAATGTACTGGGAAAACATTGTCAAAGTGCAACTTGAATTATTTTCTTTTGTGAAAACCCTTGTCATTCGTTTCAGCAGTTGTCCCATATTGCGATACAAAGTTTACCTGAATGCAAGGCTTGGGTTGGGTTTCACTGTGGATACTGAATTTCAGTTGGCTGATACTATATTACTTTGTGCGACTTCTGACTAAACATTTGCTTTATTTAATTGTCTCCCATGCCCCGTGTCCATATTAAACCAGAACCAGTTATTTTGGCACCCTGGTAAATACCCAAGCTTGTTTCTCCAGCTGTTTGTCAGAGTTCCTATGAATCACACAGCTGTCAGCTGCACTATTTTTCACAGGCAGCCCATAATATTTTACCCCCTGTCCCGACTTCTTTAATCACTGTCTATAAATTCAAACACTATGGTCAAACATTACATTGAGGCATCGCCTATATAATAATTCCCGTTCATTTTTTTTAAGCAAGGTGATTTCCTGTCACACAGATTTCTAAGAAAATTCTACAACTGTATTTCTGGACAGGCTGCAGGCACAGGTTTGCACATAGCTGTTCAGTGCCTGAACACTTGATTGCTGTGAAGATCTAGCTATTTACAATGTGAACACACAGCAACAGTTTCATTAGGCATTTTGGTATCCTGGCTACCAGAAAGTAAATAGTCACTCTATTACCTTTTTTTTTTTGTTTATTCAAATTCTGGCAAGGGGAATTTGAAGCTGCATCAGTACAATCTTCCCTACAGCTCCAGCATGTCTGATTTGGAATCATCACATGCAGAATTGGGAAAAGTGTATTCAACCTGGCAAGTGCAGATCTCCATAACAGTATAAAAGTACTTTGTTCTGGCGTTCCTCCTGCTCCTTGGTGATTTCTCCAGCTCAGATTTGCCTCTCTTCTGCTTTAGAGGAGACCACCTGACCTTTCTAAAACCAGGCCTTAGCTCAGAACACAAATGGTATCGAACACTACATTTTAAAACAGGTTGCTATTTTTAAGATAATCAATTGAGTTGTGCCATGGAATGAAAATAGTGTGAATTTACTACTTGTTGTGCCACATAAGAGATTTGACCATTCTACAACAACCCAAGCTGCTTCCTATAGCAGCAATCTGAGGAGATAACAAAGCTCTTTCGTGGCATTGTACATTGTAGTACCCCAGCTCACAAAAGCACTGCAAGCCTCGGGACTTTTTCAAGAGTTGATTTAAAATGCATTGGTTTACCAAAATGTAATGTATATTGATGTCTTACATAGCCTTCCAAGTAGATGGAACACTAAAGCCCTTTCAGTCGGCATTCTAGGAAACAGCTAGGCAGCAACAACTGGGCCCTGCACCACAGGACAACACAGAGAACATTAAAATGAAGTTAATATGATCCAGGTCATATGCAAGGTGGCCTTTACTAGGAGACCTTTTTCTGATTTTTATCATGGCCTCAAGCTATTAATGAGATCAGCAGCCCGGGTAAATGCATGAACGTCCCTTCTCAGCCAGCTATGTTCTGGGAAGTAACTAACCCAGGGGTGTACAATCACAGTCCTGGAGGAGCCAAGTGAGAGGTCCCAACTGCAGTCTGTGATGCTAATCTGTTTCTTCAAGACCAATAGAGATAATTGCTTGTAAAACCATGAGCTTTGCTATGCAGCCATGAAAATTTAATGACTTGGAATGGGGAGGTGGGGTGCAAGGGATTGGCCATTTACTCTGGTGTAATACCAATACAGTGCTGGGATCTGTAATTGGTCATTTTTGCTCTGGGCAGTCGGTGCTGTTTTTGTTACAATGAAGGAACCTGGAGGGATTAAAGCATTCAGCTACACATCTCTACTTCTGGGTTACACAAATATCTAGTGCGCTGGCCTCTTGTCTGTATAGAATCCGTACACAACCCTTACAAAAGTTTACTATGGCAAACCATAATAAACTCATTGGAAAGTGTCATAAAGCATAGTAAAAATATATTAAATCAAAGATTTATCACAAAACATATAGCGTAAGAGCAGTTGCCTTGATAGTCTAATTTTAATAGTTTTTAGTACTGCTGTACTTATGATTGAGTCAAGGTATTAATGAAGTGTTTCAGACTTAGACCTACATTCTTTCTTCAGAGAACACCTACTGTGTTTTAGGGTTATTAATATGAAAGGCATTTTGGGGATGTGTTTGCTAGCATCCAAAAAAAGTTTAGATAAGCTGCTGCAGTACATGCTTTATCTGTGCATCACAACACTCTGTACTGTTCTCCTTTTAATTTTGGCTATTAACTTTTACTGCATGTCTTTTAATGATGCTGTATAAAAAATAATAATACAAAAAAACAGCCAAACTTGTTTTCCCTAGATGTATCACGTCTGAATTGAAGTATATTTAGAGGCAATGCAGAGGTGTTTGTTAAGAGAGTGCAATTATTTTAATTCTCAACAGTAGCTGATTTTAATAACAAGGCCCTTAAATATAGAAACCAGATTTTATGAGAACTTCATTATTAATCAACATCACAATATCAATTATACTGCATCTGGGTTCTAATATTGAAAAGCTATTTTTTTTTTTTTTTTAATTGATGGAATAACTGCAAAGGTGATTTGCTATATTCTGGGCAACATAGGTTCAGAGCTCAGCACTCACCCATTACTGTGTTGAATGAATTTACAGATGTTATCTTAACCGAACAGGAGCAGATCACAGCTGGATTTGTTTTTATAGACCTCAGAAATGCAATTCACACCACCAACCACGACGTGCTCAAAAATAAATGATAGCAATATGGGTCTGGTTTTGCGCTCTCTGAACTGGTTCAGAGCATGGACGTGGTATGGACTGCAAAGCGTCCTTCCCCCACAGTAGGGCTTCAAGGATAGGATCATTGTCTCACAGGGATTGATTCTGGAAATCTCTTGCTTTCTGCTTCCTTTTGTAAACATTGTTGTCAAATGTTGTTCTTGTGAGATGATTGACAGTCAAAGTGCAAAAGTTTTTTTTCAAAACTACAATTTAAGCAGTTACTGGAAAATGAGTGCAGGTTTCAGATCAACTGGGTCAAAAGTCTAGATTTCATAATGCTGTAAAATCATAATGTAACAAAAGCTTGGTTACTAGCCAGCACAAAAATGTAACTCAAATATTAATTCAGAGAGTAGATCACATATAAAAGAAAGGCCAATGCTTTTTCACTGTACCTGAAATTCAATAATTTTTTTTTTTAGTTAATTTTGAATTATTTATATTAAATATTGGTAATTCTATTGTGCATGTATGTACAGCTGAACATCAACAGGTAAACACTAATTAATTCCATCACTAATTGCATGCATTTTACATACAGAAATAAAATGCGCTTGTATTTTTGAAGACCACTGGCAAAGTAAAACACTGGGACAGAATGAGAATAAATACCTGCCGCTGATACGTGATACCTACAATAGCGTGGCAAGCATCCTCTCAGGTATTAGCGGAACAACAGTGGCCAGATGGACACCCTATAATCACATGCACACTATTCTGATTCTGGAACCTGGAGGACTAGTGCAAAGCTGTGTATTAGCATCGCTGGAATATAGAGATATTTACAGGCATGCTTTCTATTAAGATGAATATGAAATATCAGAAGTCATCCTCCAGGTGAACCAGCTACTGAATGCTATAAATTTCTGTCAGACAATTTTTTAAAACAGATACAGAACACTGCTAGGCACTTTAATACAGTACGTATTCAGGAAATGGAACTGGCTCATCAGTCCTTCGCAAAGCGAGTTAGTAAAAGAAAATACACATCAGGAGACACAAATGCATTTTACATTAAAAGAGCAAAATGGCATTAAAATACATAGCACCTTGTGACATGACAAATCCTGCTTTCACATTGGCAGAATGTGTTACATATTGGTCTTCTTAGGAAATTTCAAGAAAGCATAATGCAATTCTTCATGACAAGTGGTCTGTGTTGAATCCTCCATGCAAGAACTAATATGTATTTTTGAAGAATTAATTTATATTTTGTACTCTTGTGATGGACAGTCATTTTGCTTATGACCTGTCATTGCTATTCTTCAGCTATAACTACATCTGTAGCATTGTTTTAGTTTTTTAGGATTGAATTTTTCAACAGCTTGTTTGCCATGTGCACCATGCAGTTTCCAAGTTGGCCTGTTTGACAACATAATCTTAAATGAAGCAAGTTAATGAATATAATGGCAGTCATTCTCTGTCCCCTTTTGTCTTTCACTCAAACCTTGCGAAACCACGAGGCACCTATGAGGAAGAATCATAAATGAACTGCAGCTCACGATTAAAATATATTGTGTGTGTTTGAGGTAGCTGGACAAGTTAGACTGGACAGGAAGTTGTATGGCTTTAGCAAGCAAAAAATAAACTCTACTAGTGAGGAATATTGGTGGTGGACAGAAGTGGGTTTTTGCACTAGGCTTTCACCTCTTAAGGCTTGTGTTTGAATTTCAACCTGTGCCTTTGTTGATAGGTAGAAGTTTCACAAAACCACTGCAAAGATTCAATGTCATTTAAGACAATGGGCTGCCCCTTGTGTTTTCCAGAGTTTCCACTCTAGGACCACAGTGGAGAATTTACAGCCCCCCCTGTGTAAACCCAGCCCTACCCTTATAGAGCCCACTGTGTAAACCAAAAATACCTATATGAAGACCTAACAGGGTGATAACAGGGAGATGGAGGAAGCCAGGATGCACAGAGAATTGCTTCTCACTCAATTGTGAGTCGCTGTTCCATGGGAGCTTTCACAGGTGAGAAGGTCCAGCTAATTTTTCCTTTATAGACGTGGCGCTGAGATTGCTGAATCGATAAATGAAAAGAAGGCTGCTCACATCCTGGCCCCTGGGAGCTCAATCTTCCATTACACTGTGCTCAGTGTCAGAGCGGTCTCACACCACTGCTGCTTCACCATTCTGCTACTCATTTATTCCCCCCCCCCCCCCCCCCCCCCCACCCCCCCCCCACAAAAACATAACCTCTGTCCGATTTAACAAATCCAGCAGGACCGACTGCACTCATTGTGTCATACCCCAAAAGCTGGTTTGCAAGTCAAATTCAGTTCTAATCCTAATGCATACAGTATCTCCCTGGGAGGGTAATGTGTCTGAGAGACACTGGATTCTCAGTGTACCTGTTCAGGAGCTTTGATGATAATACAGCTGCTTGTGTGGGAATTTCAACATTGTCAGGGCTGACAAGCAGCATCTTCCTCCAGCCTAACAGTCCCTTTCTGTTACTTAGCCTCTTGCAAATAATAATAAAAAACAGTGTCTGTTACCTAATGTGTTATCAGGCAGTTGGTAATTAATCAGATTTGTAATTAAAGTTTAGATATACCAATTGACTCATCAGCCTTATTTAATCTAACCTTAATTATCTGCTGTTATGAGAAGCTCAACAACTTGCTAAGGTCAGTGTTACAGTTTATTTTGCTCTGAAAATTAAGTTTTACAAAAATGCTTACCAGTTAATTACATGGTAATGAATCATTAATTAAGGTAGGTTCGTGAGTAACTAAACTTAAGTTGCGTCTCTGATTTAATTAAGCTAAATACTAATTAAATAATAATATCATATCAATTAGCAGATACTTAAAGATAAATAGTTTCCCTACAGATTGAATATAAAAATCCCTTGATCCATAATCCACAACACTTGGTGGAGTCCACTGTTAAACAGTTTCCCTCACACCCCATGTGGCAGTATCTAGGTGATCCATTTGGCAGCCAACATATAAACAAAGGGATTTACATATAAATGCCACAGTACAGAGTTTCTCAGTAACAGTAATTACTGTATTTTTTATTCTATTTTACTAAACCTTTTTGAGGATGCCAAGTTACACAGCTGAGATATTTATCTCAAGGTGGCTTCAACTTGCTACTCAATCACACTTGCAAATGATCCTATCCACTTTTAAACAAATCACTTTGGCTCCTGGTGCAGGGATTACTTATTCAGGCACCAAATTGACACTGTTTTGCCCGTTTCTTCGACCAGTTCTAAACAAATTACTACAACAGACCTCCTCTATTGGATCAACAGTGGGAAAAGATGACAGAATTACAGCCTATGTAAAGCTGCAAGCAGTCGTAACATTCCAGAATTGTATACTGGTCATGTGTATAGGATATTTGTTCATTTTTGCAGCTATTGAACAAGTGAGTGAGGAGGGAAATCAGTACAAGTGTCATACATCCGGTTTTGCAGATCTGAGGTCTGTTAGAATTTAGTAGTTTTGTTTGGCAGTCCGATTGTATGTTATTCATGCTAAACAGTACAAAAAAGCAAACAAAGTTCCTATGAATGCCAAATTTCACTACTTCTGTGTGATTATCTTGTGATTCGCAAATTTGTTTCTCAGATAAAATAGCTACAAGATTCATTTAAATAGCCTCTAATCCCTGGCAGTCTATAAACGCTGGAGGAATATCACCAG
The DNA here is from genome assembly GCF_017654505.1 of Polyodon spathula. Lineage (NCBI taxonomy): Eukaryota > Metazoa > Chordata > Actinopteri > Acipenseriformes > Polyodontidae > Polyodon > Polyodon spathula. Next base: position 5,894,024 of record NC_054547.1, on the reverse strand, counting down.
AAGAAAAACTCAAAATGTAAATTGACATTTTCAGCACGTAAAGAGGGCTTTATCTCAACTAAACTATATCTCAGGTCACAGGTTTACGAGTCCCTCTGTGACTCCTGTTTTTCCATGGCTTCTTGCTGTAAAATTGCAGCTGGGTCTTTCATGCCTCGTTTAAAAAAGGACATAAAAAGACTAAAAAAAGCATTTACACAAGCTTTTTTTTATTACTGGTTGATAACCATGTGTCTGCATTGCGTCTCTTGCCTAGCTGTTCATCAATCAGAGACATCAATGTCTTGAGAATAGGTTATTTATTAACCCCAAATATTCCCTATTGGGGAAAGAAGCCATTTGTTGTAATACAATTGGAGGTGATGATGGTGTTTGAAATGACAACACTATTATTCTCAATAACCAAGTATTCCATTAGCCAGACTAAACAAGAAGGCCTGTGTGATAGGGTGGAAGTGCACCTAATTACGTCTGTAGCCATGGCATCTTGTACTGCAATTCACATTCTCAATAAGCTCTGCGTGAAGATAATTTCCCAGGTTGAAAGTGGCCTTGGCTGACAGTGTCAAAGTCATTGAATTTAAGCAGATTTCCATTTATTTGTATGGCGAACATGATGGAACAGAGTTGCTGACAATTACCCAGACCGTTTTGTTTTTACAGAATTTAACCTTTGCATCTGTACCCAGCTTGGGTCCAGACAACATCAAGTCATGTAGCCTGGAACCCTGGGAAGGTACTGGACCTGCAGATTTAAGTTCAGGGTCACCCAGTCATCCGTGTGTCTCAAGCTGCAGCCCTGTTTGTGGGATCAATGTGTGTAAAGCACTGTAAAAAGTGGTTTACCAGTACTGTTGTCAACTAACACTCTATCACTTCTATTTATCAGTATGTCCTCTTCTTATCTACTTATTTATCATTTTGTTCTGTCTTATTCTCAGTGTAGAATCTGTATGTTGCTCTCCAGTAATCCATCTTGCTGTAAATGTCTTGTGCATATAAAGAATTCCATGCTTACCTGCTGGTCTGGTGCCAGCTGCACTCCAAGAATGCTGTCAAAGGGACCTGCGATTTAAATAAATCTCTCAGAGCAGTAATGAGATTATTTATGTTGCCTGGTGGCACTTTGAGGTCCTGTCTGCTTGCTTGTCTGGGATCTCTCATCCTGATCCGTTCTGATGCTACAAGAAAACTGATGTAACTTAAAATGAGTGAAGAAGGCTTTCACGTAACTAATTTTGACAGCAGCTTCTGCACTCTTCTCCTCTACTGTCCCCATGAAAAATAACAAACCAAATATGGATGCTAAAAACACTCCATTGGGATTTTTCCTTTTCTCTGTTGTAATTTCACAAAAGAACATTTAAGATTCTAATTCCCTACACATCACTACTGGCTGCAGGAAACGCTCATGGTAAAGCTCTTCTAATATACTGTTCGCTTATTGTAAAACTTGCCCAATCACCTTGATATATCTTGTTCTACACAGTTCCGTGGCAGTCCAGAGTGACCACAGGGCCAAAGCTTTTTCATCACCAAGACTAGTGCGAATTGTAGCTTTGAGCACTGCTTATCAATTTCTCCTCTAACTGCTGTTTCTATCAAAGTGAGAGCAAGCATTTGGGGCTTGCTGTTTCTCTATTTTGTTGTGCTCTCGCACACAGGGCATGTCTTACTTTTCAGTAGTAGAGGCTTATAAAAAACATATCCCCATCCTTTCTTTTCAAGGTAACCTTCCCTACACATTAAACATGTATTTTTGTTTCAATCTTCATCAAGACCCGGACACTTCTAACAGATCCTTACTGCACTCCTCTGCAGCCTCTAGTGGGAGAGCAATATACATTGACAGGCTGCTTGGTCGGTAGACAGCACAGACAGACAGGATAGATGATCGGCGTACAGTACAGACAGAAAGGCAGACAAGTAGGCAGGCAGTATTTATAGACAGGCAGACGGTAGTTGGATAGATTTGTAGAAGAAGCACAGTGGTCTATTTTCATGAAACTTAGTGTGTGCTTCAGCAACATTCTTAAGACTTTCTTGTTGATTTGCAAAGGCAATAGCACTACAATGGTTATGCTTTGGTTCTGCACTAACGGGCAATAGGCCTGTAGTAAATGTCAATAGTAGTGAAATGTTTAGCTGCAATTATCATATTTTGACATATTGTATCACAATGGTAGGAGCCTATATACACAAGCAATCCAATTCAATACCAGTGTGCAATTGCAACAAGATTATTATGCAGTATTTGTTCTCAATCCATTGCTTTGTCATTGATGGTAATGCAGTAGTCTGGTAATGGTTCTCCAAGGGATCTTCATGGTTATATATTTCTTTATGGTAATACATTTCTATTTCAATCCCCTTTTCTATGTAAGGATATATAGCACCATTTTTCTACTAAGTATATACCCTATACCTTTTCTATGCCACCTAAATTATGTGCAATCAGCATCCATTCAAAACATGATATCTGGGCAGTGTTTAGTTAGTGTGGATATAAAAGTATAAGAAAGATTGTAGCTACAAGAAAAGGTGTTAAAGTAATGCATAAAGATTCCTTAAACTGGCCCAGTTTGAGTCTGTTGCACTCTGTGACACAGACATTCATTTAATATATCAATCAAGCATAGAAACACCTTTAAAACAATGCAATTAGCTTCTCAAACTTAGGACACAAGGGTCATTAATTTGGAGTAACAGTCAATTCATTTGAACGGTAAAGAGCAGCATATTACAATGCTAATCAATTCTTCCCAACCCCAACCCAAACAAAAATGTAATTTGCTTTTTGGATCAATGTTACCTTGCTGATTTATTATAGCCGGCAATTAAAAATAACATTGGGGTTCCGCTTCAGTTTATCAGAAAGGAAATCCATATCAGGGGAAAAGAATGACCTCCGTTTGGTTGAAGGCTGGCCTGGTATTAATACACAGAATAATACTATTTAAATACATACTACAGTATATACTGCAGTTCAACACAGAGTTACACTTCACTTAGATTTGTGTTTTAATCACATTTTGTTCATTTAAAATTCTTTACACCGGGGAGAGCGTTTTTTTTTTTTTTTTTTTTTTTTTTAGCGTCTTAGTTATTTAAAACCATTGACTGCAGGTATTTTACTATAGCTCAGATCTAGAAGCAATCAGATGGCGAGTTGATACAATGTATTCAATAATGACTGTCGGTAATCTGATAAGATTACAATAGCATTATGATTGCTGGATATCATCTGAAGATAACAGCAGTCAAACTAATAGTTCATGAGGATACATCACTGGAAACTGGCATTATCCAATCAAAGTAACGTATACTGGTTTGCATTTGCCGCACTGTTTTTGTCAATGATGATGAATTGTCCTGACATTCTAATCTGCTGACAATAGTATTTAAAAACAAACACAAACTGGTAACAAGTAAAAGGTTCAAAAAGACAGGTTAAAAATAAATAGGTGTGCAAGGTTTTTGCCTTAAGAACAGTGTTTCAGTGGTGCAGAGCATTATGTTAATCCTTGTCCTTGAACAGACAGAAAGACTAATTTGTTATTGAGCCATAGGTACAACAAAACACAAGCTTTCTTTAAAACAAAATAATACAAATTATATAAACTAAAGCCAACTTTGCATGTTGAATTTAATCCAACCAAAGCCCTTTCACTTCTTCTTTTAGCATGGCTAGATAAGTCGATATGACACGCACATATGCTGGGGCCTCACCGAGAACAATAGGCCCATTATCCTTTCTGTAGGAGTGGATCCATTTGCTTGACAAGGAGCACAAAGAGTCAGCCTACCCTTATTGTGACTCCTTATTAGGTGCCCTTTGCTAAGCCTAATCCTGGCGCTGAATATTAAGGGTTTTTTTTGCTCTCGTTTCAGTTTTTTTTTGTTTAGGTTTGTTTTTATGATTCTACTTTTCTTTTTTTTTTTAATTATTTTTTAAAATATTAATCTCACCAATTGCCTGGAGCCCCAAGGCAAACACAGACAGATGATAACCTAATCTGAGAAATCACAAACACTGTCGCCAGGCTGTCTGCAATTACAACAGGTACTTGTTGTTGAGTTTTGGCACTAGTGGGTTCCAGGATTGAGGATGAAACCAATGGCCAAGCTTGCAAAATGACCTGTCTACAACTTACAACTAAAGTTGGGCAAACAAACATTTAAACAAAAGTGTTTTTCAATGTTCTTTTCAAACCGCAGGTTTTATAATTGAGTGATTAAACTGCAGACACTATGAATGTGTGTTTTGCGTATTAGAATATTTGCTCAACATTTTTTTCCCCAGAAACTTGGACAGCATTGAAGAAAGGCGGGTCCAATATAAACAGGTGTAAGGAATCATTTAGTGCAAGTTGAGACTATGGAAGAATTCAGTGCCAATTGATAATGGAATTTTACCACCCGTTTACTAGCTGGCTATTACATATGGTACAGTCTCTGGGGATCCCAAGCTTAGACAAGTACAGCACACTAGTTTGGCAGCACTGTAATTATTCCTGTGTTTATTACTCATTTAAGTGTCTGGGACACGAACCAGAAAACCTGCAGCACACAGACAGACACTAAAACAGCTAAAACAGCCAGACTTCCTAAGGTAAAGTGCTGTATATCTGATAGTCCACAGTTATAATGCAAAGATGCACTGGTAGTCCAGTACAGACCTTGTACACCTATGTCCAAAAGTTTTGCATCAATTTTAGGAATGAGACATAATTAAAAGAAAAAAAAAAACTATATGAACATAATTGAACTTTCATTTAACATCATATAATCAAAGAAACTACAGAATCATATCGCAAAAGTCCACCGGAAGCCATAATGATAGCACAATATTTCATGTTAGATTTCTAAATGTCACGTTTTTCTATTTTTGTTGTCAGTTTTTCATTAAGTATATGGATAACTACAAGTGGTATGTAATTCAATATGTTAATGTAACATTATTCATCAGGTTTCATTCAACTTTATGAAGCAAAATGTGTTAATTCTGTAGGGTGATGCAAAATGTTTGGCCCTTAGCTGTAAGCAGGTACAACACAAGCAAGCTTGGGAATACATTTCATGGCCATAAAAGGGTTAGGAAGGCTGTCAGCAGTAGAGACATGAAGCCCTCAGAATACCAGCAGGGAAAGAACAGCTCAGTGAAGGTCTATCCGTCTGCAAAGGAGATAGAAACACAATATCTACCAACAATACATTTATATCACAAGCCAATTAAATTACAAAGATTGTTCAATAACATACATCAATGTTTATTTAGGGTTACAGCTGACACTCTGTACAGTGTATTTATGACATGCTGATTAAGTGCATTACAATATGTTCTTTAAATATCGGATCATAAATGTACCAAACTATTTCTGCACTGTTTGGAGGTGAAGGGATGAAGCAGTATTTCCATTAATGACATTCATGTTTCTCTTTATTTTATTTGTAATTGAAAATATGTACACACACACACACACACAAAATGTATTCAGGTTTATTGAGATTTCAGCGTAAAATTCCCATGAGGGCGTTAAAATTCTGAAGTAGCTCAATGCAACTGTGCTTTTCACAATTATGCACAATATTATATTATGCACAATATGCATATTAAACCCTAAATCGTTAATAGACACATCAACATTATGAATGTATCAACATGTTTGCTTCACATGAATACAATATGGATTTAAGAATAGAAACAAATCATGTGGTTGGTTCATAGATATAACCCCATCTGAAATAGCATAGGGTATGTGCATTTTATCACAAACCCACTGTAGCTGTGATATATGTGGATGGCTTTCACTGAAAATGTTCACTGGTATTTCCTCAAGAGGTTCACCCTCCTGCTAGTAAGCGTGGGGTGGGGGATGCGGTATTCCTGGAGGTCACGCCTTTAATTCCCCTTTAACAGGGTCACATCAGAGGAGGCTTTTAGACACAAATTCAATTTCTCTCTCATTTACTTTCTATTAGGGCTCTGTCTCCAGCCTTGGCGGGGTGTTAATGTGGCGCATGCACCAATTCTAATGTTAATCTACTCTACTAGTGCTGCTGTCAGACAGGGACCTTAACTCTCCTGATACCGGGAGAAGATTCGTCCATTTTCTCAGCCCTCATTTCCTGGATTCTCTTACTTCCCCCCCCCCATAAAAAAAAATATAATTGTCGAGTTAGAAAACCATTATTTTAATAGGGGCTTCTGATGCCAAAGTGTACCGAATCTTTGCATTTTTTTTTTACGAAACAGGGAATACGAGGGACTTATAGAATTGACAAATGCATGTCACACATGTAGCCTTGTCTCTGGTTCAAAGTCAATAGTGATTAAAAGTAATTTGGATGTGGTGGCTGCAAGGGAACTGGTGCTGCAAGAAGTGGTGATGGTGGAGCACAAGAAGGTTCTCTTCCCACAAGCCCACCGCTCAACCAGTATGGAGTTTGGGATATATTGTTTAGTCCCCCCCCCCCGGACAGCAGTCACTGTTGCATCTCAATATATCTATCCTATATCTTCAAATAAAAATAATGTCATTTTTTTTGTCATGTTCTTATGAATAATAAATGATAATAAAATGCTCACAGAAATGTGTTATTCAGGGATTTGATTCCCTTTCAATACAATTACTTGTATCAACAGCATGGACAGAGCTCAGGAAAATTCCACAGATCTCCTGGTGTTTAATTTTCCAGAGGTCAGTCAAGAGTGGAAGAAATGTAAGCAAAAGCATTTTAACATTGTATAATAATATATAACTATCAGGAGATTGAAGGAATACATTATTGTAAAAGAAAATACTGAGCAAAGAAGGTTTTATTTTCAAACTTGCAGCCTTAACAATAAATAATGTGAGTTCATGCTAATGAGTACAGCTAGATATCTTGGCCAAGGTATAGACTCAGTCTGATAGGTGGAGCCTTGTTCTGATGAACCCTGAATGTAGACTCTTGCTACACATACAGTAAGTCAACAAAAAATTTGTATAGATATTTGCCACAGTGCATTTAGCACCACCATTATGCAATGCATGGAAAGATTTGGTGCCAACCAGATCGAGTGAGAAAAGGCTTTGAAATGCAAGACAGGATCTTACATGAGAAAGGAGGCTTATGAATGGTTACAATCCATTCATGTTTCATCCTAATGGTCAGCCCCAAGCCATGCATGGCAGCCATGGTTACCTCTGCCTTGGAAAACGTGGAAGAGGGGACAGCCTTCAAAAGCAGAATGACAATAACAATATAGAGAACTCTTTGACATGGTCCTTCAAAATAAATCTTAAAATGCTTATTTTCTTTAATAGAAAATATGGGTGTGAAATTGCAAATTTCCAATGGTTTTCATTGTACACTTGTTAGATACCATACATGCAGTTCAAGTCTCCTCAAGACAAAAACACATTGCATGAATATTCATTTTGCAATCACCATTTAAATGGATCCTTTTTCTTTGTCCAGTGTAAAGAGGGAGGAGGTATATTGGAAGAGGTATAGTCCTTTCCTAAAAGGGAGATTCCTGTTTCCTCTTTCTGTTACAGACTTTCATTTTCTAAGCTACTCTCTATATCTCTCTCCCTCTTAAATCCACAACAACCTCCATATAACCACCAGGTAAGTAGCTTTTCCTTTAAAAAAAAACTTCAATTGCGTTGTCTTCTCAATTACAGATATGGATTTCAAGATAACAGGAGGGCCTGGGGCTTAGGCTTGTTCAGTTTCCTTTGGGGAAATACCAGTGCTGCAACCCTCTTTTCTTCATGAATTACATGCAATTCTGTAAGAGAGAGAATGGAAGAAAAAGACATAGTAAAAGTAAGAGAGCGAGGGAGAAAGAGAAAGTGAGAGAGAGTACTTCACCAGCCTCCACTCCACTGGTGTGGTCTCACTGCCAGCAGCAGGAATACCCTTTATCGCAGTATGTAGAAAAGAGAATGTTGAGAGGTACATATTAGAGCATGCTTGCTCGTATGGGAAGGAATTTAATGTATGGAAGCTAGTCCCCTGCTGAGTAAATGATGTACTCTGACTCTTCATGCGCATTTAGGTGAAATCAAAGGTCGGTGTCTGGAATTTCAAAAGTGTTGGGAATTAGACAAAAGGGTTCAAAGAACAGTCTCACACCGAGAATCTCACAGTGGGAGAAGATTGTTATTCTGTCAAGGCTTTGCTCTGGAAATCTCCGATCAGAATGTTCCTGTAAGGTATCTGTAAGTTATCCAGAAAGAAGAGTTGACAGTTTAATCCCCATCATCTCCACTAGAAATTAAAAAGCTGAGATGATGAGCAACAAGTTTTGTGACTGCATAGCGGGTTTATGACATACGTATAATCAAAGACCCTGACACTGTATTGCTCTGTTCTGCTGCATACTGTTGTCTGACTGTATACATGAGGGAGGTAATAGAGAGTGTCAGTTCCTCTTTTTTAATTTAAAGCCTGGTAAAAAGGTCATGCTTGATAACACTGAAGACCAGAGTTTGCACTCCACAGAGCAGGGATAAAATGAGCTCCTGTGAAATGTGAAGAGCTGTCAGCAATAGCAATGAAGGCCTTCTGCCCCTGCACAGTGCAGATTCAGCCCAGGTTTGAATTTGATAAAGATATAAAATGAACAACTGGATTGACAGCATTCTGATGTCCCTCGATCTACTGTTAGGACAGGTACACCACAGGGAGAGCATGGAGCATGTCTACAGACAGGCTTTGTAAATATATTTTACTGGATACTATGTGTAAAGGGTGTTTCCATCATTTTTAAATACTCAAGGCTGCCACGGATGGACCTCCCTTTTATGTGGTGTGTCAGTCCCTCTTTGTCCTTGCTCATTCTCATGAAGATGGAATAAAATCCAGCTACTGTGGCATGAAACCACACAGGAAGCAATCCTCCTCAGAGGGTTTCAACACCTGACTATTGCACCTGCTACCGAGGACTTGCTAAAGCAGTTACTTCACCTCAAAGATAAGGTCTGCAAAAGGACTGCTGGAGCTGATAGTTACTTTCGCTAACTGTGTTAAATGTGCATGGATTCCCAGGTCTGTATGTTTTTCCTTGCTTAATCATGCTTTACCATGCATGGTTATTCTTTCTAGTGCTCTACACTTTAAAGCTTTGATTGAAGTGTATCACAATACATTTGTGTAAAGGTGTATATTTTGTTAAACAGTGTAATATGGGTGAGAAAGAAAGGGGGCAGCCTTCCACATACTAATTCTAACCCAGAGTCTGCAAAGTACATTAGTGTGGTGGTTGTTAATGTTGTGATTACACATGTGGAACTTAGAGCACAAAATTTGTTTCAAGCAACCAAATTGAATCATCCAAATGGCATCTTCAGTGGCAGCTGGTAAGACCCCTTATAATCTCTGACCAGAGCTGGATCTCAACTTGGCTAACAGGGTGTTGTAATTTCTCATGTTAATTTTCCATGCAGGGTTGTTGTGACAGTTTGAAGAGACAGGTATTGATGGCTGATTATTAAGAGAGTGGCAGTCAATTATTTTTCATGAAATGCAGCACAATTACTTGTGGGGGGACAGTTTTATCTACCCCACCACTTCACCACAGCCAGGTCATGGACTGGCACACCTAATGTGCCATAACCTTTTATAGGTGACACTGTGGATTGGGCCATCAGTCACTTCAGTTTACAGGTGATTTGAACCCTGCTGCAGGAGGTTAGAGGGTGGCTCATTAATAAACAAACAATGGCAGCCAACTTTTGGGAGATTTAATTGTTTAATGACAAGAAGCAGGTCTCTAGATGTAGCTACAGGCCTGGTACTTAAAGCCCAATTTTTTTGCCGTTGCTGTTGGTTTAATTGAATTAGAAGGATGTGTGTTTCATGTGCTTAACGCTGGTTAAACATAACTATTATTTTTTGTTGTGCGTTTTATTTGTTTATTTATTTGTTTATTTGTAAACGTATTACATTTAAGAAATTCATGGTTTTAAGTGTAAGAAATGGGAGTTAAAATTGGGCACTGTCTTTGCTGTAGATGTCTATGGCATTATTGGAGTAACAATCCTCAGACTCTCCACATGCAAAACAATTCATTTAAAATTCAAATGAAGTCCTGAACTTTGTGTATTGTCCAGTAGAAGTTTTGATTATGGGTGGAACCCACTTGAGCCAAAATATTAAATTCAGACAAGCTGATTACGCACTGATTTCATGGTGTAAAGCCTTGCAAGAAATGTAACATTTATTCGTTGCCATTTCTAATTATTCAAAGGTACTCGCAGACAGTCTCTCTCAATGCATCAAACAGAGAAATAAACAAGGATGTGACCTGATAGCTACCACTATATGGATTTCTCTGACATACAGTGCATACAGTTCCCCATGAAGCCACTTGCAATTCTGTTTATAGCGCACAGAACTTTAAAACAAGACGTTTTCATTGGTAATTGGTGAAGTCCTTGGAGGAGAAAGAATACTCTGTGGCAACATATTCTGTTTTTAATACAAAAGTCACACATTTGCATACATTATTTTTGGTTGTTGGGTCTTACAGCACCTTATCTTGTCATTAGGAAGGATATGTTTTTTTATTGGCCTTGTGAACAATCTAAGGCTAATTGTGAATGAGTGGTAATACTAAAATACATTTCTATTTTTGATGGCTGTCTTGGCATATTTCCATTTCTTTGATTTACTTTGAATGGGACAGAAACCAAGTACCTAACTACAAAACATTATCCATATCAGACCATTAGTTCTACTCCTCTTGTGACTGTCCTGGCATTCCGAAACCATGACTTAGAGGTAAATGAACAAGGGTTTACAATAATCCCTGTACTGTACAGTATGCCACTTAGTTTACATGTGGAACAATGACCTCCGTGGCTTACTTACTATAGTTGGTAAGACTGAGAGTGACGGATGGACTGATGGACTGAAAGCATAATTTGAGTACATTGGATCGTGCTTTGCTTGCCATGGCTTCAAACAGTAACAGATCATTAATGGCACTTTGGCAATTCGGTACTAAAGTAAATGTCCCAACCCACCCCTTAAAAAAACCCCACAACTCCAGAAAGCTTTTTTCTTCTTCTTTTTGTTTTTTCTATTACAGTCATGGCATGCATATCCACAAACGTTATTAAGGCAATGCTTTGGGAAAAAGATTGTCTTTATCAGGCTGAAAATGTATTACCCAATTCTGGGTGCTGGAAGCTCTAACCATGATTCAGGAATGTTAAAGCTGAATTCAATTACCCGCAGCTGTTTGTCAGATTCTAGCTTGGTATCCATTGCTTCACAAAATCACTGGGTGAATAGTGAGTGTAATAGCACAGGTAAACTCTGTTGGCCATGTCACTGGGGCTGATTTCGTCCCTGGAATAATCTATGCACTGTTTATTTTCCCTTTAAAACCTAATTTAAACCATCATGTAGACACAACTTGATGTGGTAAACTCAGGAATGATACTATGTTATTAATGTTGCTTGGTTCTGGAAAGATATTCTGAGGGGTTAAAGCATTAACGTTATTTGTGTGTTATCCAAAGAGTCCACAGTAACATCATTACCTGTTCTTTATTGCCACATGAATACATTCCACATACTCTTATAAACAAGCTTGAAGTGTGAATAAAGAAAATGAAACCTAGGGGGAGGGGCATGGTAGCAGAAAAATCCTAGCAACGCCACACAAGTTAATCAGTGCGGTTGACTCAGTCTCTCGCAATATTTTATTGTGTTCTTGGGCACACTTTGGGATTTTCCCAAGGTGCAAATAAGATGACAGCCTTTTAGTATATTAGGTTCTAGGTCTGTTGAGACAGTGATTTGCTTTACTTCTCTCCTGGACCAGTGGCCTGCTGGGAGTGCAGGTGTTTGATAAGTAGTTCAAAATGTCAACAGCTGACCTTGATCCGTTTGAAGACAAATGAAAAATCAGACAAATTGATTGGGTCTGCTGCAGATTTCCTTTGCCTCGGCTATCCAGCATTATTAAAATAACTAGTCATGCTTGATGCTTCACTGACTTTGTTTTTCTCAGTTTTAACATCTTGTTTATGATCAGCTATTTCAAGGCTAAGCAATCTGCCAAGACATCCCCCTGTATTTCCCCTGGTCCTGAGGATTTGTTTGCCGGAATTAGATCCTTGATCACTGCGTATTGTGGCTCCAATATGAAACAATGCCTCCACGAACTGTGTATGAAAGAAAAATATGTGTTTTTAAACACCTAATTAGCACCCTTCAAGTATTTAGCTTGTACATTACTGCCTGTGTGCTCCTGAAACCTTAAAGTAACTCAGCAGCAGCTTTACTGAGCCAGTAATTTTTGTAGTTGAAAGTGAATACCATACCTATACTGGCCACCCCCGATGAATATACAGTATCCGAACAGTTGTGTGTCAAAAGGAATACAGCCAAATGTTCAGAGATCTTTCAGAATATTAGAACCAAACATACGCTTCTGATTAGTTTACATTTTTATTGCCACTTGTTATAAGTTTTGACAATGTTTTACAATTTGGAAAAAGCTAATTGCAACATGCTTTTTATTTTAAACAGTATCATATATTGATCCTCCATTGATGCTGTGCTAGAAGTGTTACTATACATTTGCTTCCCATTACCTAGTAATAGCTCTGTGTCATGCATATCCTCAAGTTATATTCCTTAAGGACAGTGGAGAAGGGATTGCTCCTTCAGTGTTCAATGCTGTGATGTACTCTTAGATTTTTTTTCTTTCTGTGCTGGGTTTTGATTACCCTCAAAATAAAATAGATTTTAAAAACAAATAGTTTGACTATTACACAACTCATTTTAACACTGTCATTTTAAATGATCTTTCTTTTAACAGTGCCTGTGCTTCCCGGTGATTTATCCATTCAAGTGTTACAGTTTTCAATATGTGCATCACATTACCTTTGCTTTGTCCAGTGTTCTCTGTATTGCAGTTATATTTTTAAACATATTGACTACAATTTTTAATTGCCCATCATGGTTCAAAAATCAACCGGCTGATACATTTTTCAACATTTACTTGGGTGTGTTCTTAGTATTGCAGTGTATCCAGATCACGCTGCCTCTTGCAACAATGCTGGTTTCTGTTCCCACAATACAAAACTCAATTAAACCGGAGCACCAACATTGCTGCAGGAGCGAACACGAAATGGAAAACACTGTGATCTGCAGATGAAGAAAAAATCACTTTCTCATGGTGCACGTTCCGAAATTGAAAAAAGAATTACCGATGATGTGTGCACTAAAAAAGAAAACATATCAAAACTATCAGGAATATGTTGCGATCTGGTCAACATGGGACTGAGCAAAGGTAAAGTAATGTGTTTCACTGCAGGGAGTTCTGTAGCACTTTAAAGCTTGCTGGTTTGAGACCCTTGACATGCAAAGTTTATGATTTTGGGTGGGCACACATTGGCCTTTGAGCTCCTGTGGGCTGAGGGTAGGATCAAAAGACATCAGTCCATCTTCAGTAGTTGTGAAGTGACATTCCAAATAAAAAAAAAAGTATACTTTATGCCAGGTGATAACTATTTAGTCATAGGGTCCACTTATGGTGTAACAAGTCCACTTTTGCTCTGGAACCTTACTAGAATAATAATTTGTAGTCCTGTTCAATTTAAAGATGAATTAAATCCTGTCCAATATCCTGTATTGTCTCCATCAAACCAAGCATAGAAAATGTATTCATTTGCAAGCCTTCCACTGTATCTGGACGATTTAGAAGCATGACAACACTTATATATACTGTAGAATGTCTGTCCCTGAGCTAATCAAGGATCCTCCAGGTTATTGCTACATGATACTTTAGCCACGATTCCTTCTGTTTTTCTGTTTTTATGCAAGGACAACATAGGAAGTCTTAAAGGGACAGTGTCTAATTTCTAAACTACTCTGAAACTGCATCTTGGTGAAGGTTGCTGCACAAGGTAGCCATCTTAGGCAATGCAGTGGGTAATTGTTAAATTATTTAAGAGGTTAATTATTAATTCATTGAAGCACCTGTGCACCCTTAGCCCCTGCATAAAGGGAAGGGAAACATTGTGGATGGGGGAAGAGTGAAGTTGAGTTTAAGGTGGAGGTGGAGATGGAGATGGAGATGGAGATGGAGATGGAGATGGAGATGGAGACGGAGACGGAGACGGAGACGGAGACAGAGACGGAGACAGAGACAGATTATTATTCCATGTCTTGTGTGGACTGCAAATGATATCCATGTGGTAGACTTTGGCATTGTTTGAGGTAAACAGGCTTAGCTTGTCCCTGTTCAGTTAGGGTTATCAAAAACAGTTTAGTTGGTACTCCAATGGGAGTTAGATTTTTGTTTGTTTATTTGTTTGCTTTTTTGCAAACAATAAATGTGCGCAAAAGCACTGAAATATACTTTACAGACTCTGCGAATTTATTGGCGCACCCACCCAAAATGGTGATAAAGCCCTGGGCCATTCCTGACATGAAGGGGCTTTACCACACTTCAATTGAGATGTTGTAACTGAGGTGAAGAGGGCCCAGGACTGTATTGTTGAGGTTTTGCTACATGATAAACAACTGTAAATTCAGTACATTAAAAAACATGTGGTTAAAATAACAGCGGGGTGTACAGCAGTTAGACTGCAGTTTTTTTTGTTTTTTTTTGTTTAATGTCAGAGTTACGCTGTAAATAAATAGTTGTGTCTCCAACACTCATCTGAGCTCTTCTGTATCACTTCTGTTTGTTTTCCTTCAGCTTTTCAATAGTCTGCAGCAAATGCAGCCAGAAGCCCCAGGTTTTCAAAGTAAGAGAACCTCCTCCCAGATCTATTGCTGATCATTTCTTAAAGCTTTTTGAAGGAACCTTGTAGATAGTAAAAATGTCACAGAATACAACTCTTCAACAAAGTGCTGGTTTAAGCCATTCATTAGCATACAACAGCAATGACTTTACAAGAGGCAATTAAAACATTTCTAGCAGAATGTTTTTTTTCCATTAATCTCATATACTTTTGATTTTGTGTGCTCCCTTCCCCCCCACCCAAGTTTTGGAGATTACTTTTCCTTAATCTTTTGCTGTGACGGAAACTTATCACACTGCCCTGTGGAAGAGATTCCAATCCTTCTTTGTCTTTTTTTTTTTGAAGTCTTCTTTTTCAGATTTGTTTTCCCATTCACTGATTGGTATAGGACACATCAGAAGAATGAAACACTGCAAATCACATTGTAACCCCATACAACAGTACAGTGTCTTCGTAATTAGGGGAGTATTTTGGAATGATTACACCCAGTATGCCTGAGTTGGGTCGAACAAGTAATCAGGTGGATCCAGGGCGTTTAATCCTTCAGCATTATCCTGGACTCATCCTTTCACCTATCCATGAAATACAGAAACTGCTTTGGGTATAGAGGCTCTTTTCTTTCCAGGAACGACCCAAGATAACAGACCCAAGATTACAGTTTACGTTGACAGACTCAAGATTACAGTGGCTGCATGTGTGCTGCTATTTCCGTGTGTGTTGGCAGTAGACTGCTGCAGGGAATGTGCAGCATAGACCCTTCTCTAGCATTAAATTCATCATCAACACCCAACACAAAGACACACTGCAGAGAACCATTTTCAAGCTTAATGCTTCAGGCTTACTGAGGAATCCGGGGGGGTGCTGCCATGCTTGCCTCACTCAGTAGTATCAAGGGAATCAATTATAAAAACATGCCTAATAGAAAAGATAATGATGGTATTTTATTGCAGTGAGAAACCAGTTCTAGAAAGGGGGTCTTCAGCTGGCAGCTATGCAATTTACTCTAGAATCCCATTGCTTTTGGAATTGGATTTCCCTGACTCATTCGCGCACAGAATGGACTCTTTCCACAGAACACATTTGCTGTGAAATTGTCTGCCAGGGTCTCAGCCATAAACCCTCCCATGTGCTGTCAGTCTGCTGTTAACCCTTAACAAGGAGAAATGCCCTCATTACTGATAGGCGGGGAACATAAACCATGGAAACAACAACAGCAGCGAGAGATGGGCATCCAGGTTGATTTCAGAGACAGTTTTCCTTTGCAACGCATCCTGAAATTAATCTTTTGCTATTGAAGATTTATGATGTGCAGCAACTTTTTCTTCCTATTCTTCAACATAGTAACTCAGATCAGTGGCTATCGGCTCTCGGTATAGCAGTGTTGGACATATCAGGATTATTTTCTATTTATTTATTTATTTATTTAATTTATTTTTATTTTCTTTGAGCTAGTATTATTCTTAAAGATATACAGCTATGCATTTTTTTTTACACTGCACATTTTAAAATAAACACAGCCAATTCTATTATTTGTATTGTGTATCATTAGTATTGATACACAATACAAATAATTATATGCAATTTATTTTCAAGTTTTAATGTTCATTTTGCCGAGTACTACTTGACTTCTTAATGTGTCTTAAAAATAATTACAGGCTTATAATACAGCAAGATTATAATTTTGAATGTATCAGAATTCTGGTTCTGTTGAGATTTTGTTCAGATCATGTTTAATTGCTGTGTTTATCAGTCATACAAGTCTTTTTCTCTCTCTATAAAGCTTTCCTGGAAGCCTTACAAATAAGGAACAACTACAGATTGCTTCTCACTGCAGTTCTTAGAACCTACAAGGCATTCTTTTACACTGCAGGAACTAATCCAAGTGAGGCTCTTTCTGGAAATAACTGTGCTCAGCCATGGTAATGATATACACTTAGAAAAACAGAGTTGACACTATAAGGAAACACATACAAAAAAAAAATTAAAGAAGAGAATAAATACAATCCACAGGTGAGCAAATGCAATGCAATTCACAAAGAATTGATCCTTAGATTTACTGTGATATACCACAGAGAAAGCACAGTTAAGTGTCAGGAAACCAGATTAAAAAAAAAAAAAAAAACAGGGCAAATCATTACCAAGCATAGAAAGACATCAAATCACAAGAGGATCATAGCAGGACACCTTAAGCATGTTTTGATCCAAAGTGTCAACAGTAGCCTTTATTTGGTAACCAAGGTTACCAGGGTGGGAAAGCCTCATCACATCAAGAACCACAACAGCTGTGAGTTGTACCCTTGATTCAGGTCCTGTAAGGTCAGTGAGTCACATATCATTGGGTTATACTTGTAAATGTCTCAAGGGATATCTCAGAACAGTAAGTTAAAATACACCTTGCTAAATACACTCACTCTTACCACAGAGACCTTTATGTTTGAATGATGGAGGGTTTAGGACCTCTAACTTTCAGCCATACCTGATTGCTGACGCTCGCAAATATTTCACCAGATAAAACCTTCTGAGATGCATCGTCTCATTGAGAGAGGTGGCCCAGAGAGTCAACAAGTCACAATATGATACAAATCACTATTTAGTTCAATAGCACCTTTCATAGTACCACCAGAAAGCAGCTGCACACAATATTGAAAACTATATTTAAACAATGTCAGCTGCAATCATTAAGAACAGAGATTACAGAAAAACACACCAGGTGAGCTATTTTCAGCAGATATGTTCTGCGTGTGTGCCTGACTTTGAAGAAACGTCTCATTAGAAGTAAAACCAGAAGATATATTCTATTTGCTAAGTTGTGGTGCTTAATTAGTGTTTATTGTGTAGCAGTGGTTCAATGGCTAATTGAAGAGGGTATTCACAATACAGTATAACTACCCTTTTCCGTTGTTTAAAAGTATCCATGCTACAGTGACCCCTACTGGTCAGGTGCCAGATAAGGCCAGGCAGAGAACGTTGAACATGAATTCTCGCCTACAGGGTGCAGTAGACAGGCAACATCTGCATATGTTTGCCAGGTCATAAAATGACAGTGGGAATGGAGGTTGTCAGTTCTGTAGTTGGGTTGGAGTAATGAGTTACGTGGATTTTAAATACAAAAAAAATGAATAAGAAAAAAATAACTATAGATTTTTCATTTGAGTACAATGTGTTTAGAGCTCAGGGCTGTGTACCAGCGGGTTACCTTAAACAGGCATCAGAATGAAACATGGGGATTCTTCATTGCTGCATTCATTATTATTATGCTGATTTTTTTAAAGAACCACTTTATTTTAAAAGATGATGTCAGACTGCCTAGTCAATATTGTAGAGGTTTCTGATATGTCTCTCAAATGAACAGTTATACCAGAAGAAAGGGCTAGTAGCTGCAGTCCACACTTACATTTGCCAGTGGGGGGCTCAGCTGACTTTTAGCAGAATTGTATTTAAAAAAAACTGTTCCATCTTGTTAGAAATATACAGTGAGTCATTGTAATTCATTAAAATTGATCATATATATTCAGTAATGTATAAATGGACATTGTAATGATGTTTCATATTATCTGGGGGCATAACCCTGTAACGTAACAATATGTTTGAGCAGGGGTTCTCAAACTGTGGTCCGTGGACCAAAGGTGGGCCTCGACACAGTCTGGGAGGGCCGCGGGATCAATGATATTCTATGTCTCTGCAAGGCTCTTGTTTCCCTCCGTACTGTGCACATTCGTCTTTTTTGTGCATGACAGTTCAGCGTGAGAGATAACAGCTGAACGTTTTAGTGACATAGTGTTCAGAAATTAGGATCTAAGTTTTTGTGCATATTGTGCTGGTTTTACTCAAAGTGATTCCTGTTCAGGTATTTATGAATCAGAATATTTTCTTGGTCCTTGTTTGAGAAAAATAGCTGCATTTCTAACATTTTCAATTATACAAAGGTGTCTAATTTAAAGGTTTGATAAAAACTTCTGTTTAGTTTTTGCAATTTATTTTATTTAATAAAATTAAAGCGTTTCAATTTTTCACAATATTTATTCAAATTAATGAAGCACAGTTTAGATTATGGTTATTTATAATGTTATGTTTAAACATATACAATGTTTTTTAATTTGACATTTTCCCAAAGAGTGCTAATAGTGGGCCACAGTGCCTAATGCAGCTGAACAGGTAAAAAAAGTTTGGGATCCTCTGCATTAGAGGGTTATTTTTTTTATTTTTGTTTGACTTCTCTTTCCTTGACTGTGGCACTTGTCTTCTTGTTCTCAGTACCATACTTCAGTGCAGAAGTACAACAACATATATGTTTAGTCTAATAAAAAAATAAAATACAATAAATAAAATACACTGTCACTTTAAATACCCATTTGGCATAGAAAATGACTAAAAATGCTGAAAGACAGAAAGAATTATCTGGCTGGCATATCAGATAACTGTCTTTCTGAGTAAACTAAATGGAGTGATGAGCTACAGAGCGTTCTGGGTTTATTTTCTTATTCCCTGACTGAATTAAGGCACCAGAAAGGGGGCATTAAAGCATATATTCTTGTTTTAGAAAGGCATGTCTGCACTGAGAAATGCTGGGAATTTGATTTGTCTGACTCATCTCCACAGTAACTGCTTACCTGATATCTGGGTTGTGGCAGGAAATTTAGTGCTATGTGTCATCTCTTTATGGGAGTTTTTGCCCTCCAAGCACACTGTCTACATTTGTCATCTGATGTGAATTCTCTGGAAACATGCTGTACTACTCAACCCATTGACTATTGAGGGGTACACAGGGCACTGGTATATACCTCTTTTGAGACACTGATGGAGGGGACAGGGGACAGGGGACAGGGGACAGGGGATGGGGGGACACAACCAGTGCTGCCATGCAAAGTCACCAGGAGCACTAAATTTCTCATCTCTAGATTTTTTAAAAAGTACTTTATTAGCACTTCTAAAGCATGCGTCATTCTAATGAAGAATTGAATGCAACTGGTTACATATTGTAGGGTGTAACAAGTTACCTACAGTAAAGTACAAACCTGGTTACGGCTTCTGTTTCTTTTCCTTGCTACGATTGAGCTGCATCTCAGTGACCATTAAAATAGTCCATTCTCATCTTTCCAGCACTCTCACCCTGTCCTTACAGGCTCAGAGCATTCTCAGCTCTTCAGCACTGTTATCGTGCAGTCAAGCATGATGTTCTAGTCCTAATGTAGGATCTTTCTGCAGTCTACAGATTATTTCAGCCTCTGTATGGCATGTGTATATTAGACGCTTCAATTGCTCTGCTTCCCTTTCACAGCTCCAGCATTGTTAATCCACACATGGGCTGTAAATGCCACACTGCTGGCACAGTGTGACTCCTAGCCATAATGAGAATGTATTTTATAAATGAGGTGCATTTACTACAGTCACTGATGAGCTGTTCTGATTACCATATTTTATAGCCAAATAATAAACTCCTTTTTCCTCTTTCAATACTGCGTTAAACTTGCAAATGTTTGTCTCTGGGAGTTGTCCATTAGGGTAATACTGAATATGACTGCAGCGCAATTTGAGCCAAGATCAATCCTGTTTGGCCACAGCACACAAGAACTGGTTTCCAGATAGAAAGTCGCATGATGTGGCATTACCTTTGCCAATAATGGGTGCAGTGAGGCTCATCACATCAGATATGATGCACTGAAGTGGTCTGCCTTTGTGATCAGACTCTCCGTGCACCTGCCAGGATGTGTGAATTTGTAAGGAGAATGTGATGAGTTTCTGTTGTGGTGCTTGGGGAAGAAGTGCTGAAGAAGAATGCATTGATCAGTTGTGTGTGGGTAGTGCTTACTGAACCCAAACTATAAACAATCTAAATAGACCACAATGGGTGTGAAAAAAGCTATTATGCTATCATGCTGTATGTCCTACATGTTACATCAGTGTAATATATCATATAATATATCACTTTTTGCTTGCCTACCTTAATACCTTCATTTTAAATCCTGGCCAGAGGTAACTGTACTGTAACAGAACTGTAACACAAATTAGTTCATGCCAGGCTATTAGTTGTGACTTTTATGTAATGCAGCAATCAGCTATCTTATTGCCTTTGGGTCCCTGTCTGAACGTGTCAGCTTCTGTACCACGATACAATAACACATTTTTTAAACTCCTCACATTAAGAAGTACATTTTTTCTGACCTTTTTGACTTTATTACTTAACATTCAGACTCCAATGGACTCTCTATAGTTTATCAGTTGTTGATGCAGGCACAGCACTGTGCCTGAGAAGACCAGTAGTAAAGCTTTTACTGCTGTCTTTCACTTTCTATTGACCCCCTGGCATAGAGGCTCTTTACTTATTTTATTAAGCAGATTGATAATTGAAACACCTGGCACAATATAACTATAACATATTCCCAGGAAAAATATCAGGATTTTGTTTCTATGTATCAAGCTGTGGGACTTTTTTTTTCATTAAAATTTTAATGTGTCCAATTATAATTTCCCCCTGATTTTCTCCCAACTGGAATGCCCAATCGCCTTTCTCCTCACCATAGCAATGCCCCACATGGCTCAGGAGACCCGAAGACTCAGTGGGCATCCTCCGATCTCACGGCCAAGTGAAATTTGTGTCAGCGAGTTACCAACCTCTGGAGGACAAGGGCCTGCCCTACAGGGGTCCGCTCTGAGCTCACTGGGCGTCTAGCCAGCAGGGTTCTCTGTAGAGCGATGAGAAATGATCCCTGCTTGTTTTACCTCCCTAACCCATGGGAATCCCTGGGATAATGCAATGCTCCCTTCAGAGTCCACAACAAAGACCAGCCTACGTCGCACAGCCAGGACGTGAACCTGCGCCGTATGACTCATCCTCCACACCTTGTTGCAGGTGAGCCACTCAGGGACCCCAAGCTGTGGGACATTTGATGGGAAATTGGGCCTGTCCCATCATTATAGTGATTGTTGACATCTTGACAAATATGGCCTAAAAATTGTCTAAAAATGTTCTAGGTAATAAATGTTATATGAGCGTAACAATACAGCTACTGATTGCATTCCAGGTGTCACAAGTCATTTTCTATTGTTTTTTCAAACACAGTAGTTCATCTTTTCATTGCACAGTTTTTCTGTATTTCTGTAATAAACAATAGCCTTTGTACATTCGATCTAGTGTTTGATCAGATCCCACATCAGCATTTCAATGCAATGTGTTTGAATATAAGCGGAAAAGAGGCATCCACATAATTGAATGGAGTATAATTTATTAGATGCTGTGGAAAATATTTACAGCAGATACATTTAGGCCAATTTCACTTTTTGCCCACGGCCTCATCCACTGAAGCAGCCTCTTAATGCTGACTGAATGCCAAAAAGGCAGGACAGAGGGCATGGGGGCCACCATGTCCCCAAGATGAACCAGCTGCAAGGATGGTTGTCTGATCTGTGAAAAAATGGCAGATATAGATTGGGAGACGTGTTAGTAGTATAGGGATAGACCTTTGAGCGCAATCAGCATTTGTTTTCCAGCTAGGTTTACCCACAAGGACCATTTTAAACTGTACATGATTATTTCTAATGAGCACATTAACACTCAATTCCTGGCTCTCCAGCACAGTCACCATACAGCTACATTATGAGCAATAAGGAATCCATTCTCAACTCTGTATGTACTTCAATGACATGCACTAAAACCCTCTATTCTCACTTCATTCTGAGTTCACTACTTTAGTTACCTTGTACTTGAATGAACTCAGATGATTTAAAACAACAAAAAAAAGAAGTTGCAAGATTAAAGCAGCGTGATTATCTACTAGAAACATTGATTCCAGGCCTGACTGTTAGGCTGCCCAATTTCTGACCCTTTTATCAGCACTCTGATCTCTCAGCTTCTTGTGGGGAATCAACAGACACATTTAGGTACAAGAGAAAGGAATGAGAAATCAGGTTCTTGTCACTTAGAGATGCTGTAATGGACCATCACTAACACTGAGAGCAATTTCTCTGCTGACATCACAAGGACAATCTGGATGCATCTCAGTGTCACGAATGTTCTTTCCTGCAGTATCCTACTGCTTTTCAACTGCAGAAAAGAGAGTGCCAGTAAGCTCAGGTCTACCTTGCTTCTTTTAAAAGATACGTGCGCTGGACATATTTAAGCAGAAAAAGGTGATGCCAGAAGTCAATATTCTAACAGATTTCTTGGGTGTAATACACTCAAATAATAATAACAACAGCGTTTTTTTTTTTTCTTTTTATAAACGGAAGCATTGCTTTGCAAAGCAAATAGAGAACAGCACGAGGTTTAGTGACTACAGTACATACAGTTGTTACTTTTTGTGCGAATTTGTATTTCAATACGAGATGTTATTGTGTCTTTTTGATGAGGATCACGAGGCCTCAAAAACTTACTTCACTTGTCTCCTGATTGGAATCTAACCAGTTCTAAGAGGGAAGACCAGAGGTATTCCAAACAAGGACCTGCCCGTCCCCTTGTTGACCCCTTTCCTTAACTGTTTATTTAACCCTTTTAATGAAAGAAAAATAAAAACAAGTTTCAGTTTAAAACTCACACACACGTTTTGCAGGGCTGTGATTCCCCTCAACAGTATTTTTCAATGTCTTCAAATTCCATGCACCTATTATGACCTACTGTGACCTGAAGACAAAAGAGCAAACATATTTTTGCCTTGGGGGTGCCAAACTATTTCATAATAACAAACTTATCATTCCGTTCAGGCTCAATGAATACTCTGGGGAAGGAAGGGGAATGAATCTCATTTCGTTAGCAATGGGAATAGATTTTATTTTTATTTTTTCACAATCAAGAAATGTAATGTATTTCTAGTTTGACTCCAGGATTGTCATTGAAAATGTAAGTGAATATCTGGACTGATGAAGACATGGATGTTTGATAAAACATTGAATTGTCTTTATCTTCCAATCATTAGTTCAAGTTTATCTTGTCTTCATATATATACACGCACACACACGCACGCACACACACACACACACACACACACGCACGCACGCACGCACGCACGCACGCACACACGCACACGCACGCACGCACGCACGCACGCACGCACGCACGCACGCACGCACACACACACACACGCACGCACACACACACACACACACACGCACGCACGCACGCACGCACGCACACACACACGCACGCACGCACACACACACACACACATGCACGCACACATTAACCTTTAGCTTGAGACGCATAATTCCCATTGCAGTCAACTAGTAGAAGGTAAAGCCTTGACTGATGGACACTATTGCTTGAGTGTTACTAAACAGAGTTACTAATATAGTCCACTAAAGTGTTTCTGGGCCTCATGCAGTACACAGGTGTCTGTTTATTGGTTCCTAAAAGAAATTAACTTTCTATACTGAAGCTATAAAAGCTGTCAAATGAAGAAGAATTAAATCTATTGTTAACTATCAACAAAGGTGAGTTACAATTTCTGAATAGATTTTTTATTTAGATTGCTCTAGCGGATTACAAATGTTTTCTTTTGTTATTAATTGATGAGGTTCTTTACAGCAATGGATGTTTTGTGTGTGGGTAAGGAAAGCTGAAGATTATTCTTTATTTTATAATAGATGGACTCTAATCTAAATGTAGGAAATCACAAAGGCAAAATAAATGATGAGAAGGGGGGGAGGGAGGGTGCAGCGGGAGACGATCAATAAAAAGTTGGATTGTGTGTGTGTGTGTGTGTGTGTGTGTGAGAGAGAGAGAGAGAGAGAGAGAGAGAGAGAGAGAGAGAGAGAGAGAGAGAGAGAGAGAGAGAGAGAGAACTAATACAGAAAACAATTTGACAAGACACTGTGCTAGTTCTTTTATAGATTCATAAATCCAGTAAAAATGGGTAAAATCCACAATAAAATAAAAAGCTTAGAATAAAGGTATCAGAATTTCTTTTCCAAATGTTTCTTTCAAGTGTTGGCACAGATTAATAAAACGGCCTCACTGGTTTGTTGGTATGCTCGTTTATTTGTATAGGACTGAAAGGGCAATGCAAGGATATGGCATGTGTTAAATTAGCTGTAATTTATAAAGAAATCGCAGTACCAGTAGACAGCTCATGGGATCAGTTCCATTCCTGCCCAGGTCACAAAGCTGACCTCTCATCCTTACACATGGTGGTCCTTCCAGGTCAAGAGTGAATCTGTTGTCACGGGAACTCAGTTAATTCCATTGTGACCCTATAATGCTTTATAAGCCAGCACTGCAAAACCTCTGATTTCAAGAACGGTTCACCAGTAGTGACAGCCATCTAATGTCAGGTCACTTTTAAATTGCGGACAAGTGAACTGTCAAAGGGCATATTCCAGCTAAAAGCAGTGGGTGGGGTTGGTACAGGTGCAGTCAATGGAATCCAAAGTACTTTTCTGCCTAGTCAGATAACGTCCTATTAAAGAGTGGAATGAAGAACAGGCTTAACCCATGACAGCCCCCTTCAAAAGAGCTAGAGTCCAGAGGCTGACCACACCACAACATATTTACAAAAGCAGAAAGGAAGAGAGGTGTGGCAGATTGAAATAGCACCAGGGATTATTTTCTTCTTTACAAACTGATGTTGGATTTCCGCTGTATTAAGACTGACATCGGCAATAAAATAGTTAATTAGTAACTGAAATGTAATTGTTAACGAATGTATCTCAGACTCAATAAATAGGAACAAACTCTTTGGCAAATTGTGTATCCCCCCCCCCCCCCCCCCCCCCCCCTTAAAATAAAAATAAAATCCAAGAATTTGAGGACTATTATAAATGAAAGGAGGGAGGAGTTGGGGGTTAGCCCCAATCGAGTCATGTTTAAATAATGTTTTTGTTCTTTGGCCCTATTTGTAGATATGATTTCTTTATATGGCTGATACTTCTCTCCCAACGTGTGAAATTTTGGTTCAGTTTGTACTTGACAACACTGATCCAGCATGTCTTTTAGGGAGCTGTCTGACTCACGCTTCCCCCTACAGGCAGTAACTAGATAAGCTGTTTCCACCAGTGCTGTGTGTGAGCCACAGTTCAATTGTAGTATCAATCTTGCATAAACCAAGCAAGCCCACTTCTTTGATTATATTTCAGTTACATTTAAATACAGATGAAACATTTTAACTGACTTTTGGTGCGACAATGTGACAACAGTAAACAGCACAATGTGTAAAACGGTTATTGATTTGTTTAACACGTCCAAAACAGCTACTGTTCTCTTAGTTTGCTTACAGGCATTAATACAAAGCAGTTGCCATGAAGCAAACAATACCAAGCAGAGGTACGACTGAAACTAGATTTCAATCCTGAATATGTACCTCCATTTATGAGTTTCACAGAGATGAGAACTAGTCATTATTTTTGGGTGGGGGGAAAGCTCAAATATTGAAATTGTATTTTTTTTTTAACAGTGTTCATAGCAGCGTCCAAGGAGCATTGAGGTGTCTACTACATAAACCACTGAAAACAACCTCTAACAAACAGGGATTCAACCTGACAGACACCCTGGCAACCACCAACAGAACTCAGTGATGGATAGTTTGATGATTTGGTTTGACTATTGTGACTATTAGTGGCAGTGTAAGGTACCGGCAACATTGGAGGGCCTTGAAATGGGTGTCAGACACTAAACAATAAGGCCAGGGGTTGGAAATCCTGGATTTAACAGAAGGCTCTGCTGTCATAAAGATGGAGAGGAAAAGTCTCTCATCAAATGTCAACAAACAAACAAACTAACTGGTCTCCCGTCCCTTTAAATCAGTTCTCCGTTCACAAACACTCTCAGCATCAACACATCGTTGTCTGTTGAATATGAAAAGGGATTCTTGCTTCTTTGCCCCCCCCAAAAACAAATATCTGCCTTCCAACTGACTCTTTCTTCAGGTCCACTGGGAGGCATTTCATCTTCATGGAAACAATGTACTCTGACTTGTTACCACTGTTCTCACACTTTCAGTTCTCCATCTCAAAAAGCCTTTCCACAGCCTTCCTTCTTGTGAGAAAATGACTAAATCCTTTTTTTAGGATCCACTCCCAGCTTTCTACCACACGCTACAATGCTGAAAGAGGAATGCCCCACAGCACTGAGAATGACAAAGACGAGACAAAGCGGTATAGAGAAAGCATTTCAAACCTCTTTTTAAAAGTGGGCCTTGGTATATTTTATTTTTTAAAGCTAATTATATTGAAAAAAAGTACTTCGCTCTTGTGGTTTATAATGTCACTAGAACCCTTTGATACAATTATAACCTTGTGAGTCACTGCAGCCCGTCTATTATTCTGTATATACAAAGCTCGTAAACTGAGAATGAAATGTAGGTTTGGCAGTAAAAACGTCTGCCACCCCAAAAGAGAGAAAAATATTCTTCCAATTGCCTTTTAAGACACTTAGGGGAGATGTACTAAGATAGACCAGTTGCAGCACAAACATACTGCAATTTGCATTTTCATTGTGTCATTTTGCAAAGTATACATTATCTCGTATGTACTAAGAGAAAATATGTTAATGAAGAAGGCAGCAATATACTAACTTAAATATTTGTTGCATCATCTTAGCGAGATCTCGAGCATTGCGAGAGTTGTGCGACATTTTTTTTAATCAATAGCAGGAGTTGAGTTGTGGTTTGCTGCAGCAGAGGGACCTGAAGAATAATGCCTGTACACCACTCTTACCTGACACTGTGTTTTCAAGCAGAGGCAAGTGTTTTGGATACTTGACTGCTACATTTGTGATTAGCAACTGTGAATCACAAACCACCTGCACATTAATAGAATAAGCATGCTTCCTATTCCTATACCGATGCAGTCACTTTGGGGAAACCAGGTCGGCCAGGATGTCCTCGGCTCACCGCGCACCAGCACCCCTATGGACTGGTCGGGTGCCTGCCAGGTCGGCCTTTAAGTTGCACAGAGCTGCGTGGTCCTCTGATGCTGTAGCTCTGAGGTGGCTGCACAGCATGCCTGCAGAGTGAAAATTAACGTTTCAGTGAAAATTAATGTTTCAGAGGACGTGTGTGTCCGTCTTCGTCCCTCCCGATTCAGCATGGGGGTGGCAGTGGTGAGCCGGGTTGAAATAAACAATAATTGGGCTTACCAAATTGGGTAGAAAAATAAGAAAAATAAAAAGAATAAAAAATTTAAAATGCATTTAGCACGAGAAAAAGCGGACTGGGAAATGACAGCAACAGCTGCCACAGTCCCCTGAAAGGACCAAGAGGCAGCATAATGCAAAGTGGACAATAGTTTGACCACTGCAGGAATAGCATGGCTTCTCTGGGGACAGGCTCCGGGTCATCTTTTAAATCAGACAGCAGCTCAAGAATTATGCCTGTACCCTGTGCTTAATATGGTCTTCATTTAAATTGAAGAGGGTAATACGGGTACGACATTCGCTTTTTCTTCTCATCCTACAACTCAATCGTTCTTGCTGAAGACAATGTCTCCTTGCTCAATCACAGTGGCCATGGTTAGGGGATAGTGTTTTTCATACTGCCTTTCAAAATATTGTTAATTGCGACTGTTTAAAACGTGCTTTAAAAAGTTCTTAACACAATTATAAGTGTTGCAATTGCCAGCAGCTTTAGTACCTCTCATTATAATATTTGAGAGCCCTCATTTGCATCTCCACCCCATTTATGCAAATTTATGCAGGAATGCCCATAATTACATATTCATCTAAGGCTGAACCACAAAGAAAAAACTGCTGTACATTTCACCCTAGACTTCCAACTCGTATGCAACCGGTTCGCGACTATTGCAACAGCCGCAACACTTTAGTACATCTACCCCTCAATGTGGAAGTTACAGTAATTGCCATTGATTGGTACACAACTGAGGCAAAAATCAAATTTTTGTCTAAACAAACCCCCTGCATATCCTGTTCATGAAGCCTGGAGACTATTAATGCAAACTGCAAAGCAATATAAGTCACCAACTCTCTTTACCCAGTGACCCACCTTGGATGATGTTGAAATTTTATGACACATTATTTATTTATTTTTTGTTAATCTCAAAGATGAAAAAAACACGAACCAAAATTGACTTTATTCACACTATTAGAAATATGTGATATTAAAAGGCAAGAAGAATAGATCTTGTAAATATAAATCAGTAGATGGATTTATACCTTCATTGAGACATGCATTTCATTTACTGCTACTGAAGTTAATGCTGAGACTGGAACTGGTAAGACTGGTGCTGCTACTGCTGGACTGATAAGACTGGTGTTGGTGTTGACACTGCTGGACTGGTGCTGGGACTGGTAAGATTGCTAATACTAGTGCTAAGACTGATCGGACTGCTGAGACTATATGATGCCACGATTAAAAACACTGATTTAGAAGGCTTTACTTTAAATAGAGTTTGTCAATCCTCCTATGGCCTGATCTATTGAAACTCTGTAACACTTCCTCCTGGGACGTGCATCTGTGGACATATAGCAGGGCAAGGCCATTCAGTCATGAATAGGATTCCTAGGAATCCGTTTGCTGTGGAAAACACGGATTGTTTCTATGTGCGGAGAATTTTTTGTTTTACACTTGGGGCGGGGAAAACACCAGACCAGTACATTTATCATATATATATAATCATCAACACAGACAATTTTGCTTTAAATTTACGTAAATATACTTTGAACTGCTTCTTGTGTGCGGAGGTCTAGGTTGAATGAGGTGTGCTGTCACATTTATGCTGGAACGTAGCTGCAGTTTACTTCAGTATCCAGTGTGTTGTTACCACTGAACAAGCTGTTTAAGCTGGTTTTTTTGTTGGTTTTTTTTTAAATCACTGGTATTAAAACAGGACTTCCTTGGATTTTTTTTCTCTAATGAAAACATTAAGAAAATAACTTTTTGTTTTTTAAACTGCTGTTGTCAAACAGTGACTTTCTAAATGGAATTACCTCCAATTATTTTAGCCCATGGCATGAGGGAGCCATTCTGAGAGAGGTGGTCCATGGAGTTTCAGAAACATGAAGGCAGATACTGAATGAAGCAAAAGTTTTGTGCTCAATGGTAAAATTATTGAATTCATCTGGCTAAATCCTCATTCACGTTCAGCTGAGCTGCATGGAATTAATTTGTCACAGTTAAGCAATGGCAGGAGCTCCCTTGGGGTATTACGTCCTTGTGCATCAATATAATCCCTGTAGGCATTTACAGTTGTTGGCAAATCCAATGAAGAGACATGTTTCACTGTTGCCCATATCCTGCATAAAGTTCCTCAGGCCAGTGACCACAGTTCAGAAAGCTCAATTCTTCGATCAGTGACTGGTATTGTTTTTCACCATCAGATACAGGTTGTCCAGTCGAGGTGTGTGATGAGGTCATAGTTAACATGCGACGGGTTAAGTTGTTGACTATGCTAGTCAAGAACTGTTGACGGTTGACGGCAATAATTTTGCTGTTGTCAGTCAGGGATACAGCTCCAAATGTTCCCTCCCTAACTGCAACTTCTGCCTCAAGAGTTTTTGTTCTAGGTCATTCCTTGAGCACTTCTATGAAACTATGGCAAATGAGTCTGTCTGCTTGCACAATTGTAGCGTCTCATTTCTGCAGACAGACAGAAAGAAGGGGAAGTTCACATAAGGTATCATACATCAGTGCTAGGTCTAGCAAAAACTGTTTTGATGACAGCCTCCTGAGCAGTCCATCGTTGTCTTTCTGTCAGCCGGTGTCCTTCTTGTGTCATTCATTGCATGTCGAAAATGATCACAAAGGGCGTCATAACTGTTCCACATTGAGGAGACTGTCAAAAAAGAACTAGCAACTCATCTAGTCCTAAGAACACTGATGATTTTTGTTATTTGTTGATCCAATTGTGCAGCACACTCAGCCAGATTTTGGGGAGATACTGTATAGAAAATATAGTTTGTCCATAAATAACTGAACATGATTAATGCCCTTAGTTTTGGGAGATAGAATCCCCTACTGCCAACTCCAGTCCTTGATTCAAGCAATGCCAAACAATGATTTCAGGATAATTTGCAGTGATTCTCTGAGCTACGCCAGATTTTCTGCCAAGCATGACACTTGCCCTGTCACTTGTAAATGCTACCAGGTGTTGTTTCAAATAATTATCACAAAATCCATATTTATCCAAATACTTCAATAGTTGCTCAAACACAGTGTCAGCTTTTTGATCTGCTAATTCAATTAGATCGAGGAACATGAAACGAGGCTCCTCATTTTTGTCACTTTCGCACTTCAGATAAATAATAAGTGCTGTCTTGCTACTCAGACAGAAATTTTGCAATTGTTACAGAGAAGATGCTGACAGATTTTCTTTCTCTTTTCATAAGCTACGTGGTCTGTTATTTTTGTATCATTGTATCTAGAATGCAAGCCAATTCCAATATCAACGCCATTTATCTTCTGAAGCTCTCATAAGTGGTCAGAGAAGGGCTTTTCTTTTGCAAGGAAATACGCAGATCATAAAAATAGCAAGAGAGATAAACTTCGATGCATTCTATTTATCACACATTTTCTCAAGTTTGCTCCTGTGACTTTTCCTGTCATTTATCTGCAGTAATAGGTGCCTTTGACCATTGGTGGTGCAAAATTTTCTTTCATAATGCTTTCAATTGGGTTGTTTGGTCTGTTCCATGGAACGAAACTTTAATCGAGTACCATTCACCTGAAATGTTGACACCTTGTACATTCTTAAAAGCACCGAGACTCAGGACGTTTAAGCAGATACTACAGCCAAACTTATCATCATCACTCTAGCCAATCCAAGGATTAACCACCTGTCACATTTCTGCAGTCCAAACGGCAGGCCATGGACACGGGAATTCCCCACTTGTTTGGCTTCTGTTATCTTCAGAAAAATCAGATGCATCGTTGTTTATCACTGAAGCCGTAACAGTAGTCTCAGTTTTCTCTTGATCCATAGACTCTTTCTTCTTGAAAAAAAATCTATGTTTTTGTGCTTTCCTGCCATACTGCTAGGTTTCAACTTTAACTCGCAACAGTTCTGTTTATGTTTGTAACATCAGCTATAAAGAAATGTACAGCAGGCTAATATCGCGGTGTTGGCTGGGGGACTATGAAACTAATCACTTATAAAATTATGCACAACCTTCATACTTCATAAAAAAAATAATGATGAATCTATGAATTGTTAATTATTATTATTATTATTATTATTATTATTATTATTATTATTATTATTTATTATTATTATTATTATTATTATACATGATTAACATTTCCCCACCCACTCTCCTGTATTGAATGGTTTGGTCCAGATGCTTAAAGTGTAAATGAGACTGACATGTGATTGGTTCACATCACTGTCAGTCCCTCCCCTTTTCAAAGAAATGCCTTTCTCCCCTGTACTCTTCACAAGAGAAAATGGCTGAACACTGATTCTGTGACTTAACAGAAAATGAATTGCAAAACATACTACAAAAAAAAAGACACTAAAATGGTTTAAACGTCACTGTCACTGCTTTCTGACTTTCTGAAATTCAAATGAATTCAACTCAACAAATATAAATATGATGAGCTGGATATAAACTGGATTATGCAACAGTCGGCAAGCCAGTTGGAGAAGGAGAAAAGTATTAGACTCCCCCCCCCAAATAAATACATATGTTTTATACCAGCAAACAAGCACTTTCTTTTTTGTTCATTGCTTTGATAGATGTATGTGACGAGTAAGTGCATTCATTTGTAACACATATATATAATGGGGATTTAATTTTTTTATAACACTAGGGTGGTAAAATGTGGCGGATATCTGAGTGCAGACTGTATGACAGGATAGGACATATGTCAATAAACTGAAATCTGGTCATGTGAACACAATCCCTGCAAGGCAGGCACGAGGGTCAAAAATAATTTAAAGTATTTGATCATTTTAA
The DNA here is from genome assembly GCF_017654505.1 of Polyodon spathula. Classification (NCBI taxonomy): domain Eukaryota; kingdom Metazoa; phylum Chordata; class Actinopteri; order Acipenseriformes; family Polyodontidae; genus Polyodon; species Polyodon spathula. The sequence goes on along the minus strand of NC_054547.1, from coordinate 5,861,429 downwards.
TGGTTTTATGTTTTTTTGAATAATCAATCAGTTTTATTCAAAACACAAAAGTACTCAACGGAACCTGATCCTTGATATTTGTATCCAGTTCGTTGATTCCAAAACAGAAACCGGGTGTTTGCACTAAATAAATAAATAAATAAATAAATAAATAAATAAAAACAGTATGGCATGAGAGAGAATGCCCTAGACTAGCTGTGAAGAATTTCAAAGGATAAATATTAGGATTTTTCCTATGCATCAGGACAGGGGACATTTTTTAGGAAATTGAAAATGTCCCGGCCACATAAGGACAGTTGACATGTATGCTTAAGCTGTTAGTGAGAAAAGGCTGCTAATTGCGTAGCAACTAGTATATATTTTACTCTAGCTCCTACAGGATGTCGACTCAAGGATGGTTGCTGGCATGTAACTATAAAACAATCATTTAATTCTATTATCACTCACATTTCCACTGTCAAAGCATTCCATGGGGAGATCAGGTGCTCTGCATAGTGAGTTTGTCTCTTTTCCAGCAATAACCTTTTTTTTTCAAAATAAAGAAGTATTTGTTAGTCTTAAGTTTAATGTAAAAAGTGTTGTGATTGATCATTTACAAAGTAAAGGCAATAAATTAAGCTTTTATTTATTTATTTATTTTACATTAGTGCCACTTAATTGTTAATGCCACAGTGCATTTTGAAGCGTGAAGCAAATTTTTTTTTTTTTTTTTTTTTTTTTTTTTTTTTTTTTTTTTTTTTTTTTTTTTTTTTTTCTTTTTTTCAGGTAAACTGCTGAGACACTATGAGATGAGTGATGGGACAATGCCCCTTTTCTGTAGCAAATGCCTCGTTTGATTAATGACCTAGGACAAGTGAATGGATTTTTTTTACATTTACTTTTCAACAATAGTGGATCACATCCACAGTAAATAGAGTTTTCTTTAATTAAAGCGTAACCCTACACAATCCAATAGCATCCTCCTTAGCAACTGCCTGTATTCTGCCTATAAAACTATTTAACCAGGAAAGTGTTTATCTCTTCGTCTAGAGAGTGCTAGGAGCACATTCATTTACTGTACTCACATACTTTTACTGTAGAACACAAACACTCTAATCCAATCAAGAAGACACAACAGACAAACACAACACACTTAATCTCAGTATGTGCGTGAATAATTATGGTGTTACAAAATGCCTTTTCATTTAATCATAATCAAAAGCAAGCACATGCTAAGTGAAGATTATAATGCACATCATTTTTATTTGCTGGATGCAATCGAACATTTAATGCAATACAATAATACACCAGGAAGATCAGCTTGCCTGCAGCTGAATGAGTGGATATACGTGAAATGAAGCAAGAGAATTGTTAACAATCTTTATATTGATATTATTAATTAAGATAATATTGTACTTGACATTTTAGAATATTTTTTTTTCTGTTAAAGCTGAAGCAGTGACAATTTACAAACTACTGTACAGCAGTGAATAGAACAGAATTCTGCCCTCCATTTTACCACTTCTTAAAGGAGCTCTCCCATTATTGTTTCGTAACAAGCCAATGGTTTCTTAATGTACTGCAGTCATAATGGTGCAACAACATGTGCCAAAAGTGTTTTCATTAGGTGCTGGTGGCTAACTGACTACTAAATAATTTTATCAACTTCTGGCTCAGTTAGTCATTGGAGGTTACATTCAGCATAAGCGTATCCTGGCTATAATTCATCTACTTGCAATTTTACACAAGGGACTTGGAGGTTTACAATTGAGTAAGACAATTATTATTATTATTATTATTATTATTATTATTATTATTATTATTATTATTATTATTATTATTATTATTTATTTCTTAGCAGACGCCCTTATCCAGGGCTACTTACAATTGTTACAAGTTATCACAGTACAAAGTATTTCATTATAAAATATCACATTAAAGGTTATCACATTATAAAAAAATCACATTACAGAATATCATAATACAGATAAAAGCAGTTGTGAAAGTACAATACAATCAATTCAAGTAAGAGCCAAATAAAGCATAAAGTAACTTATAATTAAGAGTGAATTTGATTAAGTGCAGTTAAACCTTATAGTAACTCTTTGCTTATATGAGTGAAGTCCAGTAAGAGCACGTAGTAAATAAAATAAATGGATGAGAATGATATCAAATAAGAGCAATTACAGAAAACGTGAGTACAGATACATATAAGAGTAAAACCAAATACAAGATATATTAAGTAGTTATAGGTAGGAGCAGCAGTTGAATGCAGCAAGGTATGGAGCAGTTCAGTGCAAGTACAAGCTGATGCAAGTACTGGTACAAGTGCGTGCCATATAATCCAGCATGGTTGAGAGTTGTAGTGTTTAAAGATGTGTCTTGAGGAGGCATTGAAAGGTGGTCAAGGACTGAGCAGCCCTGATATCCATGGGTAGGTCGTTCCATCACTGAGGGGCAAGGGTGGAGAAGCAGCGGGCTCTGGAGGTGGGGGGAACTTTATATTAGTTGAGCAAGTACACCTTTCAATCAACTTAATGCTTGGCTTTATAAAATTGTTATGCTCAATTTTCACATAAGTTTAACATTAAATTAACTAAAATCTGATTAAACCTCTTTGCCAACTCAAACCTTGGGGGTGTTAGGGTATTCTACATTAAAAATAAATACAATCCATAAAAAAATGTAAAGATCCAAGTTTTAAAAAAACAAACAAACAAAAAAACAAACAGAATCTCAACTTGTAGATATTATTATAAAAGTAATAATGCAGATAAACTGCAGTCTAGTTCATGTTCATTTCAATTAACTGTACTGTAGATTTAATGCTATGATTTTCTTTTATTGACAACCTCCTTACCTTTTGCCAGGGAAAACCGCAGGTTAGCGTGGGGTTAACATTCACAACATCTATCTATATTGGCAACAGCCCAGTGCTGTGAAATTGTCAACAAGAATGATTACAATCAAGGGTTTGAATGACTAATCTCTAGGTCATCACAAGGACCTGATTTTCCAAAAAAATAAAAAACTACAAGGACCATTCACAAGTAGCTGGGAGCCCTGCTGCAGACCAGTCTCAAAGTGTATTCATTATTTCACATCAAGAAAACACACTGTTCTAGCAGGGGGAAAAACCCTTTTCCTCTTTGTTGGTAACATGCATACTAATTTAAATGTAAAAATCTTCCCTGGAGGAGCACGAGTGCTTGGAAACCTGATTGTAATTGTACAGTGTGTTATTGATGAATGCATTGTTAACAGTAAGAGGAGCCTGTTGCTTTGTAATCTAAGAAATACATGGGAAATCAAGAGCTGTGCTAAACTGTTCTAACTGTGGAAGTTTAAACTTTGGTTTGCATTTGGGTTTAACACATTCTCATACAACTTTTCTCAGTGGTAATACCAGGGGTGTGCATGAATTTGATTGGTGCAAGAAATCCAAAACATAACGAATAGGGAGTTCACTACAGACTTTTGACATGCATTAGTTTATTATGCCCTTCATGAGGATTTTCTGGTGTCACATTTTAATTATTTATGGTCAGTTTAGGTTCAAATACAGTATGAGACTATTTTGAAAACACGCATATGGCCCTGAAGAAGACAGAAAGCAAAACATTTCATAAAATTATTCATTATCATTATGCTTTTTTTTTAAATCTCTCACAGCTTCTGGCAATATCTCCTCTGAATACAGCGGTCTGTGCTAAACATGCGTGAAATCTCAAGTGTGGCTGAAAGTGGTGCAGGATAATCTCAAATTAAGGTTATTACATTACAGTACAGTACCAACTAATGAATAAAACTCCCTCAAGCCAACATGATTCAGATCCAAAAATGTTCCCAGGTTCATATCACAAGTTTAAGACCCTGGAACGACTCAATCTCATAGCATTAATTAAGCTTGTACAGTGTTGTTTCTACAGATGAGAAGACCTGGAAATGCAGTGCAATATTGTAGTGTGTATATGGTGACCTTAAATAAGCTTACACCTGGGAGAGTCACAAGGCAGTGCCTGCAGAAGGACATATTCTTGGGCTGTCGGTGTTGATAGGATGGAGTTCCTCTGCTCAATTAATCAGTTGTTTATTTTGTTTATATTGGGCTGCTTTGGGAAAATCTATTGGATTACAAGAGCTTACTGGGGATGAAACTGAAAGGCAGTAGAATGATAAAAAATAATGAACCACAGAGGTTATTAATTCTGCACAGGTAGATTGCAAGCCAATTTCCTGGTGCAACTTTCTGCTTTTTTGTTAGGTAATCTGAAAAAAAAGTGTACTGTTTGAAAATCAGCTGCAATCTAGAACCTCTTGTTATGTACACAGGAAGAGGCTATGAAGCAGATGTGAACATGCAAACCCATTTGTTGAATGGAACATACCATGTCTCCCACCGGGGTGAATATTGTTTCCATTATAGGTTTATAGGGATACAATAATCACATTGGTATTCAGTACCACCAACAACTTATATAATGTAATCACATGTTTTGTTGTTGCTGTTGTTATTTATAAGGGAAAAGTGCCACACTTGGACGTTTTAATAAAAACAGACTAATAAATGGGCTTTTAAAAATACATTTTATCATCTAGACAGTCAAACAATTATAATTCACATAACAGACCCATTTGGGAGCCATCATTCAAAATGACTGACAACTCCAATACATGTCTATGAGAAACAATAAACAAAAATATTAAACCCTGGAAAAAATACACTGTAGATTACAATATGACTTTAATAATTTTTGACCTAACTAAAACTGCTTGCTCTACAAGAAAGTGGCACAGATTTATTATGACAATCATTTGCTAGCTCCATCTAAATTAACAGCGCCAATTCACTGATCCAGAAATATAGTGGTTACGAGTGAACTGATATAAGGATTGCGACTGACTTGTGTTGCAGTCTCACTCTAAAAAAAAAAAAAAAAAACACTTGTCCCTTTATTGCATTAGTATGAAAGCTACTAAACACACCACCAGACTTGACAAGCTCACATTTTACATATGGCTTTTTGAGCAATCTATATGTAATGTTCAATCCTGATCATTACGTCCTCACAGTGATTGTCGTCCCAGGACACTTGTGAAAATGAGATACTTTTTACCAAATACCAAAGTGGTCGTGACAGTGGAGGATTGGAAAGGTAAACTGTTCAGAGCTTATTAATTACACCCCTTCACATCCAACCCTTTTTATAAGCGACACAGTAAAATGTCATTAATCTGCAATTCAGTCTGCATACAGTAGCATACCTTTTTGGTAAAGGTGCAGCTGCCAGCCCCTTCCAAAGTCAAATGAGATGCCTCTTTAATCTCCACATGTAAACAAGCACATTTATTTTGCAAGTCAGCACACCCAACTATCGCTTGTAACAGTCAATCAGTGGGGCATAGGCATGAAACAGAAACAGTATTTATGATGCTAGGGGACCCTGAAGATATCCTATACAAAGTAACAGTTACTGTGCATAGAATGCAATTGTTTTCAGCTCTGAAGTGGCTTTAGCAGAAATCTGCTATAATACCTTTTATTTGCCTTTTTTCCAAAAGAATGATTTTATTTTTTTTTTTTCCAGCTCATTGGTTACAATGGCCCATTTAAATCTGAAGCATGGTTTACATACAGTAGGGGTTCTCCACTGTGTTTTAAGAGAATATCTGGCTAAAATACCTCTTTTCTTTTGTGTTTAATGGTCTATTTGACCCTTAAATCTCAACTCGAGAAACATTTAGCCTGCAGTGGTCTATTTCAACAAGCTCATGGAATTGTTTCATTCAATACAGTCAGATCAATACGGCAATAACAAATTTAACCCTTGAACGCCGTTTTGTTTGTTGTAACCATGGTGTAACAGTGGTGTCAGGTCAAATTGACTGCTCATTGGTGTTTTTCTTGTTTCTGACCTCACAACCCTTTTGTACGTTTGCAAACTCGGAAGTGGCTCACTTGAGAGAAAGTCAAGTGCTTGTCAATCCAGCTCTTAGCTTACATAGCAACGCTACGATCGCTGTTTGTTGTCATTGATTTGATGCATCTGCTACTGTTGGATAGATTAAATGTAACCCAATATTGCAAACATGTTTGTGCTTGTTAAATAACTTCCAGATGGAGCAAGTGAAAATAATGTGTTAAAGTCTAGATCGGCAGCTTGGCCATTCGTTAACATAGGCTATTACACCAGATCTAGTTTTTACCTGTGTTAGAAAAACACTATGAGTGGTATTGTTTAAGTCTATTCAGTAGGGGCAACTACAATACATAGAGGTGAGATGAAAATTAAAAGTTGTATGGAAGAATTATAAAAATAATTTTGGTGTAACTATCACACCTAACAGAACAGTGCAAGGTGAGAGTGCTGGTCAAGATGTCCAGCACTGTCATTCTCGTTAAGGTGACGGTGCCAGAGTTTTCTCACGAGCAGCTCTCAAAGTAGTTAAAAAGGAAGTTAAACTCTTACATTTCCGTATTAAAGCTGGTCCTGAGTACCGTCCAATCCTTTTTTTTCCCTTGGGTTTATACAAATCCGAAATATCACAGTTTTAAAAAAAAAAAGCCGCAAGGTCTGAAGCTGTGCCAATCCCCTTCACAATGAATTAGAAAATCCTGGCACTGCTTTACTACTCCATCAACTCTCTCCTTAACGGAGGCTCGGAGGCTCAGGATAAGTGTGTGCGTGTGTGTGTGTGTGAGAGAGAGAGAGAGAGAGAGAGAGAGAGAGAGAGAGACACACACACACACACACACACACCACACTTCTCTTGTGTGTTGTGGTGTTCGTATATATATAATATAATATATATATATATATATATAGTATATCAATATATATATATATATATCCCCTGGTCACTCGTTAGCAATGTTCACAATTAATAAATGAAGATCTTTTATATATCTCTTGTGGCTCAAAAATTATTTCTTAATTGTTGTTAGTATTAGAATAATAATAATAATAATTCTTATTTTATGATTTAAATGTATCTGATAGTGAGACTGGGTCTTGTTTAGATAACTTGAATACTCTCTTCTCTATTGTACTATACTTTTAACATCACAAGGTCTCATAACAGACACAATACTCGCAGGACATTATTTTAGTCCAGCATCTGTGAACTGCACTGCATTGTATGATGTACAGAACAGCAACTAAATGTTTCCCAATGTAATATTTGAGCATGCCTGTGGCAGGCTGGCGAGTGGATAGAGGCCCAGAGACAGACTGCAGTTCAAAAAAACATACTTTTATTATAAATAGATACAAAAATAAAAAGGCACAAGAGCCAGAATAAAGGGATTTAAACACAAATAAAGCAAGACAAGAAGCAAAAATAACAATTTCCAGGCTGGGCAATGCCTTCGCTGGATTCAAACTTTCAAACATACAAACAAAACACCAACCTGCTTCCTCAGCTCCCTCTCCCAAATGAGAAGCAGAGGCCTCCTTTTATGTCAGGTGGCTGGGCGCTGATTGATCGTTAATTAACCTAATCAACTAATCAACCCCAGCCACCTGAACATAATAAACCCAGGCAGGTAGGGGAAATTAACCCCATCCCTGACAATTTAAAAAGGGCAGAGCTTTGCTCTGCCACAATGTCATACTCCTAGCCACCAAAATGGAATTAAGGTTACCAACTCTTTGGACAACTACCTTGATGTAGTGCTTTCACCCAGCAATCAAAGCTACAACAGTACTGGGATCTGCCGCTGTTCAAATCAATTCGCTACACAACAGGGTCTTTCATGTCAACTGTCATCATGCTGCATATGGATCTGAGCTGTAATGTGTGTTATAACCTGAAGCGTGATCTTCCATCTATGTAAAGAATAAATATGAAACATTTATGAACCTTCTTATCCTGTGGTTCTATTCTCTGTTATTCACAAGAGAATTGTAAAGAAAAAGAAAAAGCACAGCATTAGCCCTACTACAAATGTACAGCATTTGTTCTGATCTGTCATACAGGAAAAATCAAGTGGAGCATGACGTGAGTAACATGACATTCACCTTTTAGTGTGAGATCAACACATGCTGATTCTCTTCATTATCGTTTTCTAGAAGTGATGATTGAGGTGACGCGGATTGTTAAACTGGTACTGTACGAAAGCAAGTTTTTTCAAACTCAGACACATCTGCTTCCTCCAAATGAATGTCAGAAAATGCTTCTATCCCCAGGGGGTTATGTTCCTGTGGATGACACTTTTTTCCTTATTAAACACTAATTCACGACATTGTGTAGATTACTCACTTAAACACAGATTAGTATGATGTACTGTTAGCCCAGCAGACTCAGAGGGTACCGTAATTAAGCCGGACTGGCCTCTCCTTCCTTTGAGATGAGTTCTAGCCCTTGCACCCTCACCAGGTAATAAACATCGGGGTATTTAGCACGAAAAATGTTGCACTTTGGTCTGCTGCAAATCTGCTGTGAAACTGTATTTTTTTTTTCCGCAACAGTTAACAGTGGTTGTCCAGAAGATGATGTGGTGATCAAAGCTAAATGGTCACAGATTATTGCTGTTAGTGTCCATTATTCCTTTGTGAGTTGCGTACTTATTTGTAGTAATCTATTTTTTGCTTCTCCCTGAATACAGCTCCACAAAGACGTTCAAACACAGACCAATTTCTCACACCCATAGTCTTTAACCTCCTGTTTCAATACTCACACTCTATCTGAGAACCAATTTTCTCAAATATTATTGTATTGCAACTGCTTTCCATAGTTTTATGAAAAATCCCTTTTCAAGCATGTGACAGCATAATCAAGTTGGCAGCAAGGCCAGATACAATGGTGTGCACAACATGCAGCATGTTATGAATTTCTATCGCAAACACAGCACTGACACCTGCTATTTTGGGAAAGGGAATTGGTATCTACAAACAAAACCTCCCAAAACATCTGGGTGACACTTTACATTAAGTGTCTCTAATTACTATGTATTTACAAAGTAGTTTCTTAGTAAATGCATGTGTACTGATACATAATCACATGTTATTACAGTGCCCATAGTAAGTATTCACCCCTCTTGGACGTTTTCAGTTTGTTGTGTTACAACCTGAAATCTTGATATATTTAAATGGGATTTTTTTTTTCCCTTTGATTTACACAACCTGCTCAACACTTTGAAGAGGCAAGAGAATTTTTATTGAGAAACAACAGTTAAGGAAAAATAAACAAACTGAAATGTCTTGGTTAGATAAGTATTCACCCCCCTGAGTCAGTACTTGGTAGAACCACCTTTGGCAGCAATTACAGCTGTGAGTCTTTTGGGGTAACGTACAACATGGATGACTAAGCTTCCTTGGTTTAAATCTTCGAATTCTTTACAGAGATGTACAGCCCCTTTATGAAGAGATACGAGAACTAAAGTCTAGCAGGGAGTTTAGCCAGACTATGATTTAATTAGGCTGTATTAGAATTTGAGCAGCACACTTGGATCTTAATGAGTATACCTGTATCTATCTGAAAAGGTATTGCTGTCCCAATCTGCATTTATGGACAACCATAAGTTTAAGAGCTTGGCTGTATCCTTACACTTGTGCATGCATGTCATTGTTAATGGTGTTTCTGCCTGGGACGTCGCTAGAATTACATCTTCTTGAGATATTGAGACAATCTCTTTTTACAAGGAATCCTAGAAAAAATCAATAACTCTCCTCCTGTGCTGTTTGTTATGTGCTTCATGGGGCTCAGATTGCGATGTGCTCTGAATCTCTCGCATTTCAGGATCCTGGGCTGACAGACGTGGCTCCTCAGTGAACTCTGATATGAGGGAATCAGAACAGAGAGGGCCAACAGCCTTCCAACTAGACCTCCCTTTAACGTACCAAGCATTGACTAAGCTCACTGAACACATAGCATGGTGTCCAATTATGGTCCAATCTCTATGGCAAACTTATTTAGTCAACTAGTTTTCAACAGTAGAGTAGTATTCCCAGTATACATATAAATAGTGTTGATCGATGTATGTTTTTGTTTTATCCCCTCAGAGCATGTTGCATTTTAATACAAGACTCAATGGAAAATGTATCATTATTATTGCAAAGCCATAGTGTCATTGATGTAGTGGCAGCAGGTAGCAAAATTAAGTAGCACTTAAATAGAACCAGATTAAGGGACCTGCCTTCCGAGCGATGGAGTGGAATGCAGGGAGCCCCACAGCTGCACTGTTGAGGGAAGGTTAGAGACTAGGGTACTTATGATAACCAGAGAGGAAAAACAACAAGATTCTCAAAATGCATTAAACTAGAAAGCTAGGAAACTCTAGTGGGGCAAGGTTGTTTTTAAAAAAACAAACCAAAAAAAACAGGATCAAGGAGTTTATTATTTCAACGGTTTGTGAAATATATGTAGGGAATTATCATACTTTCAAAAAATGCCTGTTGATTTAAGACTTAATATTGATATGGTTATTGTGATTCACAGCGTTCCACAAGCTGCCCATAAACCAGAACGCTTCCCTTCCCAATGCTGTAGATCCCTTTGCATTCAGAATCCACTGAATTCAACACAGAAAAAAATGAAAAAGGAAAATTAGGTGCTGGAACAGAATATGTCTATATATATATATGTGTGTGTGTGTGTGTGTTCTGTGCTTAGGATGCACTTGAATGGGTTGACAAATTGTCTAGATTAAGTAGCTCTAAATGGATATCTCCCGCCCCACTTTTTTTTATCAGTGTGAGGCGGCTCTGTCTTCAGTCTCTGTTGTCTAGTCTTCTGTTTACAAAGGAAAATACAAGAAAAATGATAAACTAGCTGGTTTTACCCTCCTGACAGCAATGGCCTCCTGTGGAAAATGAGGACTGATTAGGTTTTGTGTTATCAGTACAGATTCCTCCTCCTTACTTTCCCTTATCTCTTTCCTCTTCCTGGGAACCTTAAAGAGCCATATAACGACCCAGTCAAGCGCAAGGGTCGCTAGGTATCATTGCCGTGGAAACAAGGACCCTGGGATGGATTGGAGAGAAGTGAGGTATGGCAGGTGGAGGGGGAGGGTAGAATGCCTGGAGCTATGCAATGGCAAGCAATCCACACGCAGCATTTCACTCTAAGTTAATGTTATTTTATTTATTTGGTTTTCAATTGGGGAGCTCAATTATTCAGTATCATTAAATCAATTTTTTCAAGTTGTTCAAATCCTTTAATATCTGTAGTGATGCAGCGCTGTCACTGCTCAAGAGTCACGCCATTAAGAAAATGAGGGGACTGCAGGGCAGAAACGCAGGCTTTAATATAAGGGCATATTTAGTATAACATAGAGACGTGAAATGGGGTGTGCATCTAGTTGCGGCCCAGGCAGATGCAGATACCAAGAGCTGTGCATGGACTCCTAAAACCAATGTGTGTGGCCTCTGTCTCTATTCGTTCTGTCTTGGCTTATATAATCGATTATAACTTTATCTATGGCATTGTGTTATGCTGTGATTTTGCTATATGTTGCTGTTTCTAAATGTTCATATAATAGAGGCTTGTGTTTTTTTCTGAAGGATTTCTTTGAGTTTATTCATCTGTGATTACCCTGTGTATAAATGAATACATTTTTATGCACTCAATGACTTGGAGGAAAGAATATCCCATATTCTCTTTCTCGTAAGCACCATTGGGGAATAACACAATGCAACGCATTATTGTAATCTGGTAGCACATTTTCAGTAACTTATAACTGTAATGGTTCATGTTTCTAACAGGTTCATGTTTCAAAATCAGAAAGTGCTTCAACAGTGCAAGTCTAACCTTAATTGTCACATGAACTCAATTTTTATATCATCTTGCTAGAAAATGGCCTCAGGAGAGAATGCACGGGTTCATTAACTGCAGCTGAACCAAACTAAAAAAAGGAAAAAAAAAAAAGAAACATCTGTAAAATGTAAACTGTGTCTGAGAAGTAACTATTTGTATCTGTACCTGTAACTGCATTTTGGAGTAGAAGAGGCATTACAGAAACATGGCGTACTTGGTGTCACAACATTAGATCCTTTAGTCATTATCAGATTTTAACAGAACTGTGTCCAGCAGGTGAAGTCTGCTGCAATTCAATCCCTTGTGTCTGGGAGCGTGCGTGTGGTATGCTATGCAGTAATCAAGCAGCTATTTTTTGCCTGTCTAATGTCATCCTGTCGCTACCAAACAGTGCAATCTGCTCCCATTCTGCCCCACAGAACCCCCTGCTTCACATCACACTCTCCCAACTTCAGCTCATGTCTATACAGTGCAACAACAACAAAACAAAGAAAAACTGGACAGGTTTTAGCCTGATTATGAATATCATCTGCCCTGATATGACATGTTTAACACTAAAGAAGGGCATGCACACTATCACAGGAATACGATTGGACTTCAGTCCAGCAGACCTCTCCCTTTTTTATTTCTCTCTGTCTCTGATAAGGAAAATTGAGACTTGAAATCTTAGGAACCCCTAGTCTGACTCTTTGGAGTTTCTGTGTTCCCTCAAGCTCCTGTCAAGTTAAACGTGTCCTGCAGTTTTGCAGGAGGTGTTGGGGATCAGAGCACGACTCATGAAAATACAATCATCCATCTCTGTTTACTGACCCACATCTGCCTCCCCTGACTCATCGGCAGTCCACACAGGTACTCCTCAGAAAGAGCTGTGCGTTTCCCGGGGACTCAAAGGATGCAACACCTTTCAGAGAAAGAGACAGAGAAAGACTGAGAGGAAAAAAATACTATAGACACAGCAAGACCATAATGACTGAACTTCTTAACTTTTTTTTTTTTTTTTGTAAAAACTGAATAGGCACCTCCATTATTTTTAAAGCTGGCTCTGATTTATAGCTCACTGATAGACTCTAACCTTGACAAGGTTTAGAAGCACAAAAAATAAAGTGTGTTGAAAAGTTCTCAGCTCAGAGAAGATACCACAGCTAAAAAAATTGTGGATATGAATAGTGATAGCTGCAGGCTCAATTGCATGATTGTTGTTATTATTATTGGGTTTATTATTGGCTACATATGGAGGTCATGTTGTCTACTTTGGTTACAAAGGCTTTTCTAAGAATAAATGCATTTTAATGTGCAGACAATACATAAGTAAAAAAATGGCTAACTGCAATTAAACAAATTGTAATGCAGGGCAGACCTGCTTGGGTAATTAAACCCAGACTACCAGTTAATACATCTGGTTTGATTAATTCAGAAGACTGCGATGGTGAAGGTTATTTCTCAATCATTACAATGTATTAATAATGTTAATTTCATCTGTAAAGGTAAGTGAAAATAAAATGTGTAGCACGTTTCACCAGGAGTCATACTGTACACAGCAGCAAGAGATGACTGTTTGCAACAATAATGTAATGACGCATAAGTGAAAGAAATACCAATATACTTCACAGTTGCAGAGACATTCCAAGAGCAAAAACCCAAACAAATCACAAAGAGCGCTAAAGACAGTCAACAGCTGAGAAAAAAAAGGCTATATGTTTTTTCAAGAAGCCCGTAAGAGACCCTGGCTTTAACTGACAGCACGTGTCAGTGTGTGTTCTTGTGACATTTCACAAGTACTTAAGGAACAGGATGCTTTTGTGTCATACAGTACCAACAGCAAAACAATGAATCTTTCACCTCTTGTGTGGAAATAACCAAGACTAATCGTTATGCATAATGCAATGCTGGGGTAAATAATTGCATGATAAAACAAACCAGATTTTTTATCCAGTTTATGGAATGAATTGTTTGATGCAGTTGTTACACAGTGGTACCATTACCAACTGAGTCAAGCTAAAGTGCCGTTTTGCATCAGCTTTTTAAGCATATAGTAAGCCGGTTTATCTTATGACATAAGCTATTTAACAAATTCAGCCGCCTATGAAATTAGCGTATAGGCAGTATTTTGTTACCCTTTATCTTGTCCCTGAAATGTTCTATGAAGATATATTACATAATACATTGACTGTGGGATGTTTCAAAACAGGCTATTTTTTTATTGACTTAACCTTGTCAAGAAAATCAACTTTGCTTTTATTGTGGTTGTCACACACTTTAAGGCCTTGTGTTGTGTCCATGGCAACTATATCAACAAATTACCTAATGGAGTCAGTTTAACAAACAAATTAAACCTCCGTTAAAGATTATAATGAGGAGAGGGGCATCTCCACAGCAACACAAACCCTTACAGCTATTAACCAAAAAGAAAAATTTGGATTTACTGAAAGGCCCATCAAGTTAGATTAAAACCTATGTCTGCCAAACGAAATATTAAACCACTTCACTGCCCTATCAACAAGCTCAGTGTTATTGACCCTTTGCACCTCATTCCATTTGTTGTTGGTGTTTTGTGAAGACAGACAGTACCATCACGCAATAAAAGAAAGCAAAGCACCATTTATTTAGCTGACAAAGCTTTGATTGAATGTTTTACATGTATGTATTGAATTATTTTTCAGCAACAAAGGGTGAATCATTTTCTATTATAAATGCAGTCATGTATCATTCAAGTCAATTTGCATATTTTATTTCCTGACATGGAATGGCAAAAATGATCCTTTTGGTATCTCTGTCAAAACCATTTTAAATGTGACAATGCAACCAGTGTCATAGTGCATGTTTTTTTTTAAATCTAATGCATTGTGGGTACACTTGGGTAGAGCTCTACACCACTTATCGGTAAAACCCATACTTTAGCCTGGTATGCCACCCAGTTAATGACTGATTAGTGATGTTTATGTTTACAAATTACTATCCTCTATAGACAAACATAGATTGAGTATGTCATCAACTCGGTTTCCCAATCCCATTAATAAGCAAGGCATTTCTAAATAGATTCAAAACTATTTATAGAAATACTTTTGCAGTCCTACCAGGGCTCCTATTTGTTACTGAATAATTTCATGAATATGCTTATTGGAGTATAGAAGTAACATTCAGCAAATGAGACTGACGTCTGCCATTGTACTGATGCTAAATCTTCTAAATGGATGAATCGCCCCATTTTGTGAGGCATGAAGACACAGGACTCTGGTTAATGTACTAGAAAAGTGAAGTTCCCTCTGTGAGCCTTCCTTTTATTGTGTTCACCCGTCAATATAGAAAAGTGGCAACAATGGAATACAGGACGGATTTCTGATAGAAGAAAAAGACAGAGAGGTGAAGGTCAGGGAACAGGCCTCATTGGCGGTAAACACTATTTAAAGGTACAGGGTCATGTTTTCTATAGCATGTGAAACATGAGGGAGTTTTTTTTTCTTACAGCTTCAACCTTTTTCTGACACAGACTGCAATTAGCAATAAATACATTAGAAGTTGAACAACATTTCTAAAGGCTAGGTAGCCCACCATGACAGTTTCCCTTTGATGCTATATAAGGGTCTGGATCAGTTTCTCAAGAAATTCTGATACTTTTCCACAAAAGTCACTCTGTAAGGACACATCACATTTAAAAGTTAGTCAAAGAACAGAAACTAATTGTACTTTTATGGTTTGTACAATACAAAAAATACTCCATAAACTATATACAAAGCTCCCCCTTTTTAAGCATGCCATTTATACTGTGGAAATTTTAAGTGAAGATTACGGTATGGTACTGAATAAAATTAGAAAGAAACTCCTCAAAACAGTAATTGAACTGTAACTATAATAAGTTGTAAAGATACATTTATTCTGTTTTTCTTTTACCTTTTTAGGATGTGTTCAAGGTGTAATGGCTGCTACAGTACATGGGGAAGTTGTCTATGCTGCTTGTGTACAATCTCTGTGAATAAACAGGGGGCATCATTCACAAGTTCAGTCACCCATCATCTTTTAAGAGAGTTAAAAAAAAAGGAAAATCATTATTGACTGTATTAGAGGTGTGTGAGGTTAGTTCATTTGACTATTGAATGAAGTGTGAGACTGAAGTCTTGTTTTGGTAAGCAGTCTCCAGGGCAACTCGGGAAATAAGCCATTTGCTCTTGGAGAATTCTAGGAATAACTGCTGAAACAAATAGAGGCTCCCCAGCCTGATGTATAAAATGTTGGTTCTTTAAAATGCATTTTCTTACCTCATACTAGCTTTATTGACATCACTCTCTTTCATCGTGTTAATAATCCATTGGTTCATCAATTGATCCAGTGATTGAGCAGCAAGAATGTAGCTTGGAAACGTATTCCATACAACACTGTCGACAAACTGCTGAGTATAAATGCAAGCAATGAAGAAAAAAAAAAAAAAAAAACTTCTACAGATGGAAAGGGGGCAAGGAATAATACCGACAGTGCTAATAAATAAAGAACATGTTTAAAACCTTGGCCAGCACTCCTTTAATTATTATATATGTTTTAAACTAATTTAACTAGTTTAGGAAGAGGCAGTGATATTAACAGTTCATGTGTTTCTGACAAGCTTCTAACATCCACTAGGGGCAGAGTGTTGCAAAGGAAACATTAATAATTATTAATTATAATTATAACTACACTCTGATGCACTAAATGTTTTTAGAGATTAGATATGGAACTGAAAACTTTATTGAGGGCTTAGGAGTGTTTTCAACTTTTAAAAATGCACAAGGAAGTGATTGAAACAGAAAATGATACTGAGTTAATCTAAGCAACAAGAAGAATTCATAATGTATTAGGATAACTGCCATTTTATACCCACCAAGTTGTTCTTTAAAAGTAATATTTGATTTTAGTATAAGGCCCGGGTTGTAGCCTGGAGGGCACAGATAATTCCTGCAGAATCTGGAGTTCCTGAGTGCCCTTCCGTTCATACAGAGTATTAAACAGGCCCCACCTTGCACGACATACTAGAGTTTAAGATTTCAGAATCCACAGTGGTATTGCTGTAGGCTGTATTATAATAGCTTGCATAACATTGAAAAGACACTATCAGCAGCAGGCTCTGTATGTTGCAGCATAAAAGATCAGAGGATTGAACTGTGAGTTGATTTGTGAGCTGCCAAAAGTCATTTTTTATAGTTTGTGAGCCTCTGGAGTCATTTTATTATTATTTTTTTTAAAGGCAAGCGGGAGGCAGTGGGGCATCACAAGAAATAATATGCATAAGGGTACACACATTTCATTGAACCATAATATGCCAGATCAATATTTCATTCCCACCGTACTCCTGCCATGAGGTTTTGGAGGCTGATTAGAGCCCATTCTGTTGCCCCGCAACCCTATTAAACGCAGGAGGCTATCTGGAGTGTCTGCTCTGCATTTCCATAATGCCGCTGCAATGAAGCACAGCATCATCCAAAGTGACCTCAGAAGTGACAAACCCACCACTTTCCTTCTCATTGAGATGGCTTATAGATGGATTTGAAATCAGTAGAAGAGCGACAGCATTTTAATAAGGTGTTGCTGTCTATTCGTTTCCTAATGGTTTCCCAGCTTATTCTTTACCGCCCTCCCGCACTCCCAGACAGCTGAAGCACTAGGTTTAAAGAAGCCTGCACGAATCAAAGAAGCACAATATCAATTCAATTATATGTGTCTGTCACAGCAAAACATTCCTTCTGCAATGATATCTAAATAGGATATGCTGAAAGCCTGGGATTACTTTTTGTTGTTGTTGTTGTTGTTGTTAATGAAAACTCAAAATGCAATGTTATGTATTAAGTAAATCTGAAGTAGCAGGAACTGAGGAATGGGTGAAGGGAGTGCATGTGCAAAACACACATTTTATGGGTTTTTTTTGTAATAAATAGTTTCTAAAAGCAAATAAAGCTTATAGCTTTATCATCAGTTTTGAAGAAAATGTGTCTCTTTTTAAACCTTCTACATCATACAAAATATGAAAGGCTAACCCAGCTGTTCTATACAGTTAATATTACAGTTCAGATCAGTCACTAAATCTGGGCAGCTGAGGAACCAACTCCTAGCAGCCTTTATAAAACAGCCGTAAGTACCACTTACTATAAAGTACATGCCAACCCTATTGCTTGTGTCAGGCTCCTACTAATTTTCAGCTCCCAATACTGCACCCTGCTTTTGTCAGAATGCACTTAAATTCAAACTGAACACAACTGTCAACTCTTATTACACTTTGTGTTATAATTCTGGTTTAATTAGTAGTAAATCTGTCCATTTGTATAGTACAAACTGCAGGTGTTTAAAACCTGCTCACTTACAGTAAAGAAAACTGCCCTTGCCTCTTACAGCAAATAAATACAAACGTCTTCATCAACTTTGACTTTGAACAGCTGCACAAATCATCATATCAAATTGACCTCCAAATTTCTATTCTGAGCAATATAAAAATGTATTACGAGCGTACCTGTGAGAAACTGTGGAGGCCAGAGCAATTCAACAGATCATTTACTGCTAATTGTAACAGATTGACTATAAAATAACAGCCTTAGTGTACAATACAGTTGGTGTACTTCATTCCTTGTATAATCAAGTTGTGCAATACTTTTTTCCATAATATACTCTGCTGCTAATGGACCAGTCTCCCTTCCTTGTCAAAAGGGCAGTTTGAACAGTAAGCTGGTACTGTATGCAGCTATGGACAAAGTTTCAAATTACCTACAATTTTAGTACTGAGACATAATTAAAAATCTATCTATCTATCTATCTATCTATCTATCTATCTATCTATCTATCTATCTATCTATCTATATATATATATATATATATATATATATATATATATATATATATATATATATATATATACACACATATATATATCTGAACATAATTACGATCTTTTATTTAACATCATATAATCAAAGAAACAACAAAATGATATCACAAAAGTCTACCGGAAGCCATACTAGTAGCACAGTATTTCATGTTAGACTTCAAAATGTTACATTGTTCTATTTTAGTTTTTTTCCTTAAGTACATATGGAAAACTACAAAGCGGTATGTAATTCAAAATGTTAACGTAACATTATTCAGCAGGTTTCATTTGACTTTATGAAGCAAAATTAGTTAATTCTATAGGGTGATGCAAAACATTCGGCCACAGCTGCATACAATTAAATCCATTTCCCTCAAGGACTGATTTACAGTAGGATTATCTTTTCTTCATCAGCACAGGTAATAAATCTCAATATTCGTTTAGTGGTGAAAGTAGAGGTCACCCAGAGACGAATGTAATGTTAGAGACACCAATGCTGCAGATTAGTGATGGGAAATTAACCCTTATAATACTCTTCTAGCAGGAACACAGGTTATTAGCATGAAATCAAGTACCAGATGAAATTGAGCACTTAGAAACGGGTGAATCCAAAATGACTTTCATGCTTGAGTTTAATTTCAATGCTGAATTCCATATGCATCACTGGGCAAAAGCATGAAATTATGTGAAAGAGCTATTAACAGCAGTTGAGCCATCTTCCTTCTCATTGAGGTAACTTATAAATGGATTTGAAATGAGTAAAACAGTGGTAGAAATCATTTTCCCACACTGACAAGTTATGTCTTATGGGGATGTACTGTACTGGATGTGTGTTGACACTGGCAAATATGTCTGGAACTTTTGATGTCATTGGAATATACTTAACACACCAGACAATGGGAGATAATGTGTTAAATATGATTATATACAGCTTATATAATATATTCCATGTCACATTAAGTGCTGTGATGTTACAATTTTAAGTTATTAAATCAAGAACTATGTAAACAATTGTTACAGTGCAGCCCTTCTAACTGCACTGTACCTTACCCCCTTACACAAAGCTATGCAACCCAGTTCTTGAAATCGATTGCACTGTGTGAGTGTCTCAGCTCTGCCTTCCCCCACTGTTGAATTCACCAGAGCCTAGATTCAATTATTGTTAATTGTATTTGTTATAAAATGGCATGCAGATCTTGACAGATATGACAAATGATTCAGCCCTCTAAAGGATACAGATTGAACAAACTGACGCAGACAGGCTGCATAATCAAACCAGGCTTCATAATCAAACCAGACTGCATAATCAAACCAGCTTGGGAGAGTGGACCTAACTGTAACAATACACATGAAATTTGTCGATGCACTATATGTTCTGTAATATTAGAAAATGCAATTAAAATTGTCCAAAACAGCAAAAAAAGCTTGGCAGTAAACCGGTCTTAATACTGATTACTGATTTGTGGGTGGGATGGGCTTTCCTAGTAAAGGCTTTGCTGTGTGGTTGTGTAGTGTGGGTTATGAGATCAGGAACTTCTAGGTTCAAATCTCTACCGTGCAAATGTGTCGATTCAAATATGTTCGCCTCTTCCCTCTACGGACCCCTGTTGACCAGGCGCCAGACAAAGCCAGGCTAAGACCAATGAAGCTGAACCCTTGCAGGGTGAAAAGACTCTGCAAAGGTGGCATTTAAACAGGGCTAGAACAGGGATAGAATAGATGTTTGGGCACTTTAAACTAAATGAAGAAATAATGCTTACTAATTAAAAATGTTCAGACACAATGCATTATAAAAACACATGCTTGACATAATGATGAAGAGCAAGCGAATAATACTTTCTGCACCACGTTTTGTACAGATTATGAGATTAGTGACAGTATGCATTAGTTCTAGGGGTTTAACTGAGATACTGGGTTAAGATAATTTATATATTTTGTGACAGCAAACAAAAGGATATTTTATCTTCCAATGAAATATTTAAAAAAAAGGCATACTTAGCTATATGAGAGCTTATATGGTGGCATCTGGTGTAAAAGGCAAAGCTGTCAACATTGTTACAAGTGTATGTAAACGGAAGGAATTAAAGGATTACCTACAAATTAACGACAGGATTTATTACAAAATGTCAACTTCAATCAGCAATGTGTATCTAGGCTTTACTGTCTGTGCTAATAATACTTTGACAAAATATAATAGTACTGTACTGTTACTTACGCAATTCCTTTAACTGCAGTTGTGTTGGATGTCAGTGTTATGTACATAAAATGGCTTTACAATCAAAAAATTGACGTATAAATAGATTTTGAAAACATGCAGAAATTGTGATTGGAATGCATGTTTGCTATATTATTGCTGGTAAGCAGTAGAATACAGACACACCACACACACACACACACACACACACACACACACACACACACACACACATATATATATATATATATATATATATAATCATTAAGTACAATAATAATAAATATAATAATAATCATATAATATAATAATATAATAATATAATATAATAATAATAGAATTAATAATCAATTAGTTAATTAGAACAAAGTCCTAAAAAGAAAAGAAAAGAAAACAACAACTCAGAATGCAAGGAGAGTGGTTAGAAACCTGTTAACAAGAGCTGCAGAAAATATATCTCAGTGAGTTGATTAGAGAGGTAATGGCTTTCAGAGGCTTTGACACTCTCTTTTCATCTCCCAGTGTCTATTGATTATCTTTGCCTGGTAGGACTGGTATTTGGGTCAGCATTCCGCTCCTGCACTGAATCAGCACTGCCCACCTCTGTGATACGAGAACCTGGAACCATATTTACAGGCTGATTTGGTTGGGTCTTGCTAGTCTGAGCAGAAGGAGGACTTTCAAAACGGTGGATATTGTCACTGAAATAGAAAGTCTGAGAAGCAGGACAGCTCTATCAAAGGACAACTATTGCAGCTTGCTATTGTTGTACTGCACACTGAACAAGAACACTTTATTTCTGTCAGGGTGAGGCAGATACAGATTAACCTCTTCAGTGCTTTTGTAGGTGATTAGAGAGGTAATGGCTTTCAGAGGCTTTGACACTCTCTGAAATTCATTATTCAACAAAAAATTCAGTCAAACACATATCTAGTTGTGATTGGGAAGAGTCCTGTCATTTTTACACCAGATTCAGCCTTTGACTCTTTTGTTGAATATTAATATAGAAATTATGGCCTCAGTTAATACTAGCATTATGGGAAAATGAAAAAAGAACTAAAACATGAGTTATTTCTTTTTCATGTGTCTTACTACCTTTAAATCAGTGGTTTTCAACATTTACATCTCAAGTACCTGTGTTTCCTGCAGGGACCACCAGGTGTACGAGTAACTATGTACTATCTAAAGACTGATTCGCACAAGACTAAAAATCACCACATAAGCAGGCGGTTTTGGATTCTTTACCGACATCAGTGAAATTTAGTCCCTGTGAACCATCCATTTCTTTGTATCCCAGATAATTTTCTCAGAGGTCCGCAAATTATTTTACAGGACATCTGTCCTGAAATTCTACACCACTGGTTAGAGGTAAAGATTCTAAACTTAGTTGGTAGGATAATGGACTTGACATTTGCAAACTATAATAATAATGGATAGTTAGTTACTCATATGTTATTAATTTTCTGGCCTGCCTGTGCCGGAACCTTCACTTACCTGTTTGGGACCACAGTGTTCATCAGATTTGGGTACGTGAGCTGCTGTTTTAACAACCAGGTTCCCCAGCTTTGCCATTCTTAAAGATCTGCGTTCATATTCTATTAGATGTCATGTCAGGATAAATCAAGATAACTATCCACCTCACAGCAGCGATGCAGAGAGATCTAAAGGCAAAAAAGTGTGACTGCAAGATGAAATCAGCAGTAACAGCAATAGATTCGTGGCGAGCTCGCAACCCAGGCTTTCTTCTTCATGGCTTGATTCCTTAACGAGCAACCTGTTTCTGTCCTTTGCAGCGGACCAATTCTACTAATAAAGGTATGTCTTGGGGTTAAAGCATCATCCTTAACATTGTGAGCTGAAGTTAAAACTAGCTCTTGGGGGGGTGGGGGTGGAGGTAATCTGAATGAAATTAGTTTGGTTGAAACTACTCAGCTGTGGTATATATCACAAATCCATCACATCGGACAAGACTAGTCTTCTGAGATGAGAAGAAAATTATCTTCTGATTAAATAGCTAGGTAGAGTTCTATCTTATTGAAACATGTTGTATTCCAGAGGAAACTCTAGTTACAGCTTCATCAACTTCACACATATAAATGAATCTAAAATATAGCTCTCTACTGTCAATGCTCAATCGCTTTCATGATTCCTTGTGGCACATAAAAGAGATTATAAACCTCACTCCACTGCCAACTGTGATTGTACCAGGTTATTGGTAGCTCACAATAGGAATCAGAAAATTGATTGCTGTAAATATCTTGCTATTTAAAAACTTATCCGAAATGTGACTGTTTTAAGAGTTGTATATTCTACCTAGTACTGTCATAGATAGAAACTTAGATAACTTTTTTTTTCTTTTCAGATTCCCTGTTGTGTGTTTTGATTAATGGAACAAACAATATTTATCAAGGGAGCGCAGTGTTTGGAAATCATTTAAAAAAAATTGTCTCAGAAAAAAATCTATATGAAATATCAACGCTGTAAAAGCTCAGAATGCATGTTGGTTGTATGACTGCACACCTTTACTTACCTGACCTGTAACTCAGCAGCTGTAGCAGGCCTCATACAACACTGATCCACTGGCTTTGTGAAATATGGAGCCAATACAAACTGTGTGTGTACCTAGGGACTCAGGTTAATGTGATAGGTGGTTTACTCTGGATCGTTCTCTGTGGCACGGCTCTTACAAGATATTTTTGGTAAGTTTTGTACAAGACCCATTTGTCTGGTAAATATTTTCAATATCAAGTAACCCAGCTGAGACACACACATTGTGTCTCCACTTGTGGGGTGAGGCAGGGAGGCCCTATGGATTCCCTCCAGTGTGACCATTGGTGTGTGTGTCTGTGGTTAACTTTATGAGTTTATTAAATTTTAAATATTGACAACCTATCCCACGGTCAGTAAATATCTATATAATAGACATTTTTATAAACTAATCCTATATATATATGTAAAAAAGTTGAAGCATGATCTCTTTTGCTGAACACTACCACATTAACATGTTTAAATGTAATCCAAGTGCAATCCTATCATCATGTTAATAATCCCAAAGTGGGGATTTGATGTTTGCTGAACAGCTCTACTGAGCAGTTTATAAATACATTTTTCTACTATATATTAACTAACCCTTGACAAAAATGAATCAATATCATGCTAGCAAGCTAGCTGTTATTAATTAATAAACTAAAAATGTACCCCTTAAAATAACTATTTCAAACACCCATATAATAAAAATAACATCTTAACATCTCACTTACTTTTTCTCTCAGTATTTCTGTTGTGGAGTGTAGAATATCAGCTATTTGACACATATCTGATAATTAATTAATGACACACTGATACATCTGCTGTGCTGGTGAACAGTCTTACTGAGAAAGTGTGGATCTCATATTGATTGAAATACTGGTAGAAATGTGTCAAGCTCCCATGTGATAGGTGTGTGAGTGCTGTATTGGGCAAAATCCTGAAAAAGGGTCACACAGGCAGTCAGTGACCAATCAGAAATGATTAATTGTTTTTGACTGAAGAGGTCATGCAGTCAGTAAGTGACATCTCAGAATTAATGGATTCCTGTTAAGATATGACTGATGATGCTTTTGAGATTTATTGATGATATGTATGTTGTATAGATTAGATACTTCCTATGAATACTCTATTTAGGACATGCATTGGAGAGCAATTGGTAAGATACACAACACAGCTAGACAGACTTACAAAGCCAGCTAAATGCAAACTGAGAGGTATATACTGCAATCAGGTTGAGCAGATACTTCAGGAGGGGCAAGTCAATTTGTAGACAGAATCAGACAGACAGACAGACAGACAGATAGACAGACAGACTAATAAGTATTGAACCAAATTAACAAATTTGATTTGGAAGCTGGGAAAACCGCATTGAGCGACAGATTGTAATTTCAGCATGCTATGCATGTTTAGATGGATGTAGACAGGCACACAGACTGTAGTAGACCAGACAGGTCTACACATATCAACAAACATTTAAACAGAAATATCTTTTATTGAAATGAATGACACCCCTGACAAGGAGGGATGTCATTCTCAATCTCAGTCTCTTGTTTAGTGAACGCACAAGAATCTCATGACCTTCCGTTTACACCCTTTGGGTTTCTTTGTATTGTTGCAATGGTATCTTGACTGTTTTAATATTTTAGGATAACCATTAAAAATGTGAATACTTTCTTGTGACGCAAAATATGAGTCATCACAGGAGGGAGGTGAGGTGGTGATGATTGATAAGAAGGTGGGGGTTGGAGGAGGGGGCATAAAATTGTATAC
Source organism: Polyodon spathula (assembly GCF_017654505.1). NCBI lineage: Eukaryota > Metazoa > Chordata > Actinopteri > Acipenseriformes > Polyodontidae > Polyodon > Polyodon spathula. The sequence goes on along the minus strand of NC_054547.1, from coordinate 5,836,380 downwards.
AACTCTGTGATGTAATTCTATATTCCCAATTGTAAAATCATATGATAATAAACTAAACATATTTCCTGTTCCAGATTGCCACTCCCAGACTATCAGTTTGAACTGATGTGAGGCCACCTTATTGAAGGAAACAGATTTACCTATAAACAACAGTCAGTACATATCATCTTCATTTTATTCCTCAGCTACAGGTAACCTGTCTTTTCTCAGAGCTGAATTCGTTGCTACAGTTCTAGGTCATATTGGGACCAGGACCAGGTGTTCTGTCTAAAGCCGCTGGCTTTGTTTGAGTTTCTAGCACCAGGAATGGTTGTGTTAAAAACAAACTGCCTAAAAAACTGTCTTCTGTGCCTGCAAATGTATTCTGTTTGAAAGAAAATGGGTTCTATAACCATTCGATAAAGGCAGGTAAACAGACTCTCTTGTCACAGAAGATGAAAAAAAGCTCAATAGCCAACATTGCTGTGTAAATTGTACATAGACACCTTGGGAGAGAGAGAGAGAGGATTGTACCCACTCTGATTAGAAGCTATCAGAATTTTTTAAGGTGTCTTAGGTGTGTCAGTTCAGAGCTACACTTGCTCAGGAGATATTTAGTTTATGTCATGGTGTTTCTACAGCTATGGTCAAAAGTTATGCATCACCAAGAATTTTAGGATTGATATATATTATATATATATATATATATATATATATATATATATATATATATATATATATGAACATCATTTAGATCTTTTATTTGACATTATTTAATGAAAGAAACTACAACATGATATTGCAAAATTCTACCTGAAACCATAATAGTAGTACAGTATTTCATGTTAGATTTTGAAATGTCAAATTTTTCAATTTATGTCAGTTTTTCATATATGGAAAACTCCATAGGGTGATGCAAAATGTTTGGTCATAGCTGTCTACCCTCCCAATCCTAATAGGGTATTGATTAGCAGGTTTGATGGCAGTCTCAGGGAATTGTCTGCCATCTGAACAGCAATTGTTGGAGAGAGCCTTTGGGGAAGAATGAGGTGCCAATTGCTACATTGTATAAATACAATGGTCCAGTCTTCAGCGCATCATCAACAGTGTTATTTTCTGAATGCATCTCAGAGATTAAAAAAAGAAAATAACTACAGAAGTAAAACAATACCTTAAGTCAACTTAAAACACATTGGATTTAACCAGGTTGTTGTAAATATAATACAAGAAATTTAACCCAGTCAGGATTCTGAAAACACAGACCAAATTGATGCATTCAACTGTAAATGGTTGGGTTTTAAAAGGGGTTTCATAATGGACATATTGTAAACCTACGTATTGTACCATTGTAGCTATTTTTGCAATCTCCCTTTAATTGCTTACTAAAATGGCTGCTAATTGCACAATGTACTGCATATAGCTCATAACAGTTATGTTTTTGTCCAATGCTAAAATTGACTGGTTAATTTTGAGTTTCCTGATAAAGAAACATTTTACAGGTTACAGTTCTTCCACAATATTTTAGGCTGTTTACACTTTTGAGGCATTAATATCGATTGCATCTGGATTTAGAAGAAGAAGAAGAAGAAGAAGAAGAAGAAGAAGAAGAAGAAGAAGAAGAAGAAGAAGAAGAAAAAAATGACTAATAATACCCAAGGTTATATATTGATACCCGGTTAATAATTTACTGTGTAGGCAATTTGCGGATAACCCTGGAAATGTCAAAATGTGGCCAGATGTCATGGAAAGGACAGTAACTGCTTCTTCAACTGCATCAATCTCATCGACTGACGTGCAGAGATGTAACTCACATCCCTCATCTGCAGAGGTCAACAGAGCTGGGCACAGTATTGAGTATCCAGGATTCCTAACAGTGAACAGGCATTCTGTGCAGGTCGGTCTTTAATATTACACAATAACTACATTTTATGGACAGATGTGATATATATTTGTTTATTTTATTTTTCTAAAATGTAATGCAACACTGTTGAATATGAATCTGGTTGCTATTTTGCCATTCATAATCAAAACGGAAGGTGGCAGGAAGACAAAAATATCTATTGCTATATTATGGGCTATGTCTGCATGTAGTAGTATATCTGCAGATCAATTTATACTCACAGTCTACCATGCACAACACAACTGGTAACAATTCATCAGTAGTCAAGTACTATAGCTTTATATTGTTTGTGCAGTACCACTTTTCATTTAAGTCATTGCTATGTTGGTATTATGCTTGTGCAGTAGCTTTACAACTATCAGACATGCAACTTTCTTTTCATATACTGTAAGGTTTAAAGATTTAATACAATCAGTTATTTAGTTCCACGATAACTCTTTCTAGGAGTGAGAGAATGAATGTGACCCCCAACCCCATTTTATTTTTACCTTCTTGACCACATTTTTATAAAAGCCTAATCAGAATCGGAGGACACATTCTCGAGAAGGAGATGAGAAACTGTGCTGGCCTTTTCTGCAGGGAGTCAAGCTCGTGACCTCAGACATGAGGCAGGAGCCCACGGCCGTGTTTGTCTACCTGCTGAGCAATGGACTCCTGTTTGCAAGGTCAAAGCAGAGTAAACACTTCCATCCCCTCTCCCTTACCTGCGTCTAGTACTTAGCTTACCGGTAGGAGGGATGTCTCATCCAATTAGTGCTTTAAACAAATACCCAGGGCTTCACTATCTTATTTGCACTAGCAACCCTGACACTGGACCCCGCTTCTGGAGCTGAAGATATTTTAGTTCTTTGGGAGATTTTGTTTTAAAAAATGCAACACTATTGACTGAGCCACAGCTTTGATAAATGTAATACTTTAATGTAGTTTAGAATGATTAGACAGTTTGGCCCAGGATCTTACCTTCTGGTCTTGTAGGAGTGCCTGTAGACTAACCTACACCAGGTGATGGAGATGCAGTTTCAAAGGAGGCAGACAATACAGATTTTCAGAATATTTTGGTAAAGGTGTGCTTGGTCTTTGTAAGATTTGTTACTCAATAGGATTTAATAAACTGCACTGACCCTTGCTCCTGGAATTTTCTCAAGCCTATAAAGGTATGAAACTGCTATAGGGCAGTGATTGGTACAAGTAATTTAAATGTTCTAACGCGGGGAAAAAAACAACAACAACAAAAAAAAAAAAAACAGGATTGATAGTAACATAGTTTTATAACCAAAAACAAAGATCAAAGTGGTTAAAAACAAAAATACATTTCTGTCTGCTGTACCTCCACAGCTTACCATGCTTTCCTGTGCTTTACCATGGTGATACTCATACTGAACAGTCACGAAGGGTACCAGATTTATTATACAATTGTTTTAAGTATGTGTAAATGTAGCATCACTATCAGCATTATGGAGAGTTCTTGCAGTGAATGGGAATATATTTTAAATGCACTGACCATTGTTGGCTTCGAGATCCTGGGGAACGGCAATGGTACTTGAGGGCTATGACCTTGAGGTTACTAGTTCACTCTTTCCCACATTTTCTCAACAGCTGTTAAATGGCTTACATGTAACGAGTTGTATGTAGTTTCAGATCCTTTCCCAGTGGACAGGTGTGTGTGGGGGTGGATTAAAATAATTTCTACTTTCCTGAACTGACACTATTTGTCATAAAATACAAAAAACAAAAACAGGGGTTAGCAGGTGGAGTTTGCAGGTCAGCCCAGACTCATGAATGAGCCGGAGTGCTGTGTTACTAATCCCTCCGTTAGACTCTCAAGTGGACAGTGATAAAAAGATGTGATAAAAAAAGCTGGAAAATGCCTCTAAGAGCACCCATCGGAGCGCAGGTTAATAAATCTGGTCCAAACGGCTGCCACACAGCCATCACAGGCTCGGGGCCTCCAGCGATATGCAGACATTTACTTTCATTAGCAATTAGTAATTAAGCAGACATTGAGAAAGCTGACATTGGGTGATATACTAGTTCATGTGTGAGATATGTTCAAACTGACCTCATGTGTTTATTTGTGCTGTTTTCACAATTGTAGATCTTCACATCTCTTATGTTTTGTTCTCTATTGGTCCTTTATGTTTTCATGCTGTACAGCAGTGTATTTCTCTATGGAAGATACATGTTTTGAAAGGACGTGTGATGTCACATCTTTCTTTTTCATTTTTTCTTTCTCCAGAATAGACATACAGTAGCAGGCTTCCTACTACAAATCATCTTTAGCACAAAGAAAGAAAAAAAAAAAAACTCACATAGTAAATGTTACCAAAACCAGAAATAAACAACTCAAGCATTTCATTTAGGGGATGTAAGGAATGCTGCAGAAGATAGCTTTAAACATTAAAAAAATTCAACTGCTGAATCTACATTCTGATGGATACATGTTGATTCACCCCCCAGCTAAAGCACTGCAAGTTATTAAAGCAGATTCACCATGTAAACACCAGCTTGTGTGTGTATGTGTGTGTTCTGTCTGCATGCGCAGAAAAACACTCCATTAGATATCTATGAGGCTGAGAGTGTTGTCTTCAGGCTAAATCTTGATGAGATGTATACTTCCTGTTTGCAAAGAAAATGTTCATGGAAGTGACAGGAGGAAGATTTTAACACTGCTAATTATGATGAACAAAGCTAAATTGCAAAAAAAAAAAAAAAAAAAAAAAAAAAAAAAAAAACACCAAAAGAAAACAGTAATTACAGTGAAATTACTAACTGGTAATAACAGTAGTGGGGATAACACATATGTTAATTTATTTCTAGCAAGATAACAAGTGAATGTAACTGGTTTGTTCTGCCAGTGATAGGCTGTGGTAATGAACAAAATCTTCATTGAGGACAGATTTACTGGTACTAAGCTTTTTTCTCCAATACAGAATTTGCACTTGGCTTCCTAAGCTAAATATTGTATCTTGGTATCATCAAGTGGCTCACTTGAGTAAGGGAGCTGTGAATTGATTTATTATGTTGTGCAGTGTCAGGCCAAATGTTTCATAAGACTAAACACTCAGAAGGCACGCTATCCAATACCAGGACAGGTATCAGCCATAAAAAATACATGCAGCAAAAACAATAACACAAGAATACTGCTTTTTTTGTGCTATAATAGAGCCTGGCTTGAAAAAATCAGACAATTCCTGTATTATGGACTGTGTGAGCTAGAGAAGATTACTAGGGGGAGCTAATTAGACCAACTTTAGTACCTCAGTTTTTTGCAATGCCTTTTGATTAAATTCAATCTATAATCTCACAGCTGGAGAGGTTGCCCTGGGTAAGGGGAAATCCCTCTCTGTTGCCACCTCTGCAAGCTAAGGATTTGAATCCACTGCAAAGTGGGGAGCTAAAGGCCAGTGCCTTGGTAAAGACAAGACTAACTGGCTCACTGAATTAAAATCATAGCCCGAGTCTCTCAATAGGCTGTTTGAGTGAACTGCGGATTGATCACTTGAAAATAATACATTAAACTACAGAAGAGCCTTCCCATCAGTGAGGTGCAATGGCCAGAGCAAGTCTTTAAAAGCAGGTCTCAATTAGTGAAGTAATGCATAGAGTTTTCTTAGTGAGTAAGCAATGCAGTTTTGTTTGCCAGTGTGAGAAAGAGAGTGTTATACTGCATTATACCACAGGTTTATTTAAGAAAAAAAAAAAAATCCTGTATTTTTAATGAAATGCATGCAAGTATATAGAAATGGTTGTTATAGAAATTAGGCTGGTAATAACAAATAGTGCTGCAATGTGAGGACTGTGATGATTCATACTTGCCCTTTGTGAACTCAGAATGAACTAAAATGAGTTATATCTATCTACTCAATCAATCCACCCCTCTCTCTCTTATTATACTTGTTATTTTATCATAATGGACACCTTACCTTTTCTTAAACCTAAAGTCAACCGAGTGTAATGAATTGGTATCTCAGCCCATTGAATTGAATGGAAAGGCAATGGTTGGACGTGAACATAAAGCTGAGGTGATGATTACATTGTGATGGCTGTTGGAAAATCCATTGCCTCAGTGGAAGTGCTAGAAGGCCATTTCCAATTTCTGAACATTAAAAAAGATGAGCCAAGTCTGTGCTACAGGGCTTGGGGAGAAACTCTTACAGCACAAAATAAGAGCAATCGCAACTTTTGCTTTCGAACTGGAATTAGATTGTTTAAAGATTTAATAATTTACTGCAGATTAAGATATTTTGTTTTGTCTTTATTAAGACACTCATATTCCAAATGAAGACCAATTCAGATGCTGATTATTTGCTGTACATGTGTATTTTCTATATTCTAGGAAATGTATGTATAACTGCTTATTTGTGTTTTACTGGTACTCATTTATTCCCAAAGCACTTGAATTTGAAGGGCACTGAACACAAGTCATAATTTCTATTATCCATTTTGTTTAGCAAACCCTGATTATTTCTTGTTTTGTAATATGAAAATATAATTTTCAAAAGTATTCAGACCCCTGACCAATTCTCTCATATTACCAAATTGCATATGTTACAATGAAATTTCGTTCTGTTTGATATTTTATTTTTAAACACTGAAACTCAGAATCAATTATTGTAAGGTGACATTGATTTTATGTTGGGAAATATTTTTAAGAAAAATAAAAAATATATATATATATATATATATATATATATATATATATATATATATATATATATATATATATATAGATAGATAGATAGACAGATAGATAGATAGATAGATAGATAGATAGATAGATAGATAGATAGATAGATATAGCTATGTCTTATGGGCCATCATTTTACATGATTAATGTATTAATGTGGTGTATATTAAAGTAATAAGTCCCAACAAATTGTGTATTAACAGGGTGGCAATGGGGCCTGAGTTAAATCAAAAGTATAGTGTGTATGTATGCTTGAATGACATATTGCAATGCTGTAAACAGACTGAGACAGACCACGAAACAGACACAGAGAGTGAAAAGAAAACACGGCTATCTGAAAAGACTAAAAGGTGAGTTAAAGAAGACGTGTTCCTTCAAGCACAGCCATTACTCATTTGGAGTTTGGGCAGCCAAGCCAAAAAGTACAGATGGCTGGTTCAGGGTTTGAATTCAGGGATAGCAGCCCATTAACATTTGCAAAATGCAGACTAGTGTACACCAAGAACAGCTATCTTGAAATGACAGTCAATTATTAGCATTAAAAATGCAGGCTCTAGATTCGGATTGCATTGGGATTGTGCAGGTAATGTCACTGTCAATACATTTCGAGAGCATTGACCTCAAAATGCACACGCTCTGCAGCCACTTTCATTGCTTGGTAGTGAAGAACTCCCTCCCACTAGGTCAACAGAAAACAAAAAGCAGTAAATGTTTTTCTGTAATACTGCTAATTACTTTATCAAGATGGATTGCTGCAGTAACAAAGTAAAGTGCTGGGCTGGGCAGGCAGATGCCCTGGTAGAGGCTGCTTGTGGTCTCTCCGAGACAGGTGCTAAGTGTGACAAGATGAAAAGGTGGCCTCCCCGGGGAGGTGTGGCATTGGATTTTCTCTTCATTTTCAAACGATTCATCTCGCTCAAGGCCACAATTGCTGGCAGCTTCTAGATGTCTCAGATTCAAGAACCGGAAAAAAGATTACAAAACCGTTGTTTTGAGATTGTTTCCCAGGGTGCAGGGAGCTGGAGAAGGATGAGTGCAGCTCATTTTAAAAGGAAAAGGTCCCAGTCTCACTGGCCTGCTGGGCCTCTCCCTTGATCTTCTTTTCTTTTGGTTTGCTGTTTGTTTGTATGCCTGCATTCTGAGTACAGCATTGCCAGGGCATTGGGCAGGGATAAGAGCTGGAAAACGTCCTATCAGGAAACAACAAGAAAGCTCCCATCTGGATTAAGCTGTAAAAAGACCATGCAGGCTTATCACAAGGATACAGTATAGGAGATGGACTGCCCTTAAGGCTATTTCATTTTATGAAAACATCATACAGTGGGACTCTGACTGGTCACTAAAAACCACAATGAAATTACCACTCCCCTACCCCCACTGTCACCTCCCGCCATAACCTCCGTTGTTTCTCTCCCTCTGTCCTTGCCTCAACCGCTCTCTTTCACCTCCCTCCTATCCGCTCCTTCTCCCAACAATTTGTAGACTCTGCTACCTCAACCCTCTTCTCCTCCCACACCTCCTACCTCAACTCCCTCTGCCCCCTCCCCAACCCTGGCTCTCCTACGTGCTCCGCTCAACAAGAATCAAACTGTGCTCTGCTGAAAAGAAATGGAAGAGAACCAAACTCCCCGCTGCCCTAGACCTCTACTGCTCCCTCCTCTCCAACTCCTCTGCTCTCTCCTTTGCTAAAAGCTCCTATTTCCAATCTAGTATACAATCCTCCACTAACAACCCCCAGAAACTATTCTCTACCTTTTCCTTCCTCCTCAAACCTCCCCCCATCCTCCCGCTTTCTTTAATCTCCTCTGGTGACTTTGCCCCTTTCTTCTCCTCTAAAATCTCTGATATCTGTATACTCTTTTACACTTCTCCCTCCACCCACCCTCGCTCCAATCCCAACACCTTCCGGCTTAACCTTCACACCTTGCCCTCTCTCAACAGGAGTCCCCAAAAGATCAGTCTTGGGTCCTCTCCTGTTCTCTACACCAGCTCCCTGGGACCCCTCATCACATCTTATGGTTTCTCATACCATTTCTATGCTGATGATGCTCAGATCTTCCTCTCCTTCCCCCCCTCTGACCCCACCATCCCGTCCCGTATCTCTACCTGTCTGTCTGCTATCTCCTCCTGGATGCACTCGCATCACCTCAAACTCAACCTCTTTAAATCTGACCTCTTTTTCTTCCCCTCCTCATCTTCCCCCTCCTCTGATCTTTCTATCTCCATTCGTCTGGATTCTACCACGCTGTCTCCCTCCTTCTCAGCCAAGAACCTCGGAGTAACCCTGGACCGCCTCCTCTCCTACTCCCAACAGATCTCCACTCTAGCACGCACCTGCCATTTCTTCCTGAGCAACATATGAGTTCGACCCTTCCTCACCAACTATTCCACACTCCTCATCCAGGCCCTGCTACTCTCCCATCTAGACTACTGTCCGGCCTCACTGCGTCCGCCACCCGTTCACTCCAGCTCACCGAGAACTCCGCTGCTCGCCTGGTGATCTCTCTGCCTCACTTCTCCCATGCTATTCCACTGCCTGCCCAGTCCCTGACCACCTTCCAGCACCTCCTCAAGACCCGTCTTTTCAGACAACACCTGGAAAACTCAACTCTTCCCTTCTGGACAATACAGCACTCTGCCTTTAATACACTTTAACTTGCACTTATCTGCTCCCTATTTTACTGTATTTAATCCTGCACTGAACCCAATCTGTAGTATTTTGTATTTCACTTGCACTTGTATCTAACCCTGATGTAACTATCAACACTGTTATCTGCTCTTGAACTGCCCCCATATCAAATCATACTGTGTTTTGTTTTTGCTCTTATTAGGACTGAAGTCATTGTATTTTGTATCTTGCTCTTAATTGTGCTGTAATTCTTGATATGTATTTTTTGTATATAACTGTAAGTCGCCCTGGGTAAGGGTGTCTGCTAATATATAAATAAATAAATAAAAAATAAATAAATAATAATAATATAATATTATTATTATTATTATTATTATTATTATTATTATTATTATTATTATTAATAATAATAATAATAATAATAATAATAATAATAATAATAATAAATAAAAATAATGTTTTTTTGCCTGAACAAGTCATTGTAAGTCAATTTGTCTACAGCATTAGATAGATGTGACCACTGGATAGATGTTTAAGGATAATTGTTTAAACAGACTGTATTGTAGCTGTTAAAAAGCATGCACACACACTCAAAAGTGGGGTTGATAGAGTTGAGATTGTCGTTTCTTTTGTGCTCACAGCAACCCCCAGTAATAGTATGGCTGAGTGATACACACTGGCCTCTAACAGAATACAACACAGGGTTTAAAAAGGACTCCACACAAGGCCACGCTGACAGAACACATAAGTGGGTTTTGAGAGTTGAGAGTGGGAGCTACATGCACTAAAGCTGGGAGAGAGTTCCAGAGAGTTGGGACCATGAAGCTAAAAGAGCCCTCTCCAAGTGTGGTGCACTTTTGCTTGGCTATAACAAGCAAACCAGAGTCAGAGGACCACAGTTTGCATGCAGAGACATAATGGGTCAGCAGGTTGGAGAGATACTCTGGACCTGTGTGATTAAGGGCGTTGTAGGCAAGCAAGAGAATTTTGAAAGTAATCCTGAACTTTACAGGTAGTCAGTGCAGCTGGGCAAGACGGGAGGTAATGTGATCATGTTTTTTACATCTGGTAAGGATCCTAGCAGGGGCATTTTGAACCAGCTGCAATTGGTTTATGGCGCGTGACTGAAGACCACCAGAGAGAGATTTGCATTAGTCGAGTTGAGAGGAAATTAATGCATGAAGTATCTTTGTATCTGGGAGGTAAAAATAGGGACCAAACTTTGAGATGTTTTGGAGGTGGTAGAAGGAGGATTTAACTACAGAGGAGATTTGGGCTTCAAAGGAGAGGTTACTAACAAGAAGTACACCAAGGCTTCGTACAGTGGGGGAAGGCAGCAGCAGACAGTTTCAGAGGTTCAAGGCAGCAAAATTGAGATTCTTGAGTTGGGTTTTCAATCCTACTAGAAGAAGTTCAAATCTGTTTGTGTTGAGCTGAAGGAAATTGGCAGACATCCAGACCTCGATGTCTTGGATGCAAGCTAAGAGCCGGACCATGGCAGAGGGACACCCAGGGTCATCTGCATAGGAGGGAAACATGAGGCTATGTTGGTGGATGGGGTGACCCAAGGGAAACATGTAGATGTTGAAGAGAAGAGACCCAAGAACAGACCCTTGAGGAACACCACAAGTGACCAGGTTTATGTCACCACTGCTCCACCATAGAAGACAGACTGCGTGTGTCCAGATAGGTAAGAGGATAGCCAGGAGAGACAGGTTCCAGAGATCCCAGCATACTTCTGAAAAAGAATGCCATGATCTATGGTATCAAAAGCAGCAGTTAGGTCAAGGAGGACAAGAACAGAGTGAGCAGCAGCATCAGCATTAAGCAGAAGCTCATTTACAATCTGAGCAGAGCAGCTTCAGTACTGTGATGCGGCTGGAAGCTGGACTGCAGAGATTCAAGCAGATTGTTATCTGTGAATCAAATTTCATTGAGTGTTTTAGCTCATTGTCACAGGTGTCCCAGAGGATAGTCAGGAATTGTTACAACCATTTAAAGCGTATAACAATCTTTGAGTCAAGACTAGGCATTACCAGAATGTTCCTCCTCCTGCCTATATAAAGATATGATTTAACTATACAAAAAGCACTTAGTTTACTGGCAGAATAAAAATATGTTAACAGGAATATAACACACTCACATACAACATTCCTGCTGGCTAAATGCCTATGGATTCGAGTCATTCCTGCAGAGATGCCTTGAGCAAACATATTATAGAAAAAGAAAACAAGTGGATTTATACTCTTATAGAGATTATGGTATATCTAAATCTATGGAAACATTGAAAAAGTTAAGTCTTTTAAGCTGAAACAGATTTCCACGTAGCTATTAAATAAGACATCAGGCTGTATTGTAATCTATTGTAATTGCACTTGATCACATCCACTGGAAAAAATGGGCTCTGAGATAAAAACAGAGAACATGAACTGCTTCTAGGTGGGTAAACAGAGCAGTGGAGATTACACAAGGAAGAATTATATTACACAGCTACTCTGCAAAACAGAATTACATTTACAGAGCAGAATGCAATGACTGGGTAATGAGTGATTGGATTAGCTCAACAAGAACGGACTGGACTCCACAGCTGAGTATAAATAAATAAATGGACTTCATCTTATCACAACTGGCTTGAACCCAACAATGGCCATATGAGAATGGACAGGTCACCTACATAGCTGGATTAGCATGTAAGAACTGGACACAGTGCTGTGCTGGTATATGGCAAAAACAACAAAAACTTACAGTATTTGAACAGAAAGGATGGACAATTTCATTCCCAAGGCAACCAAAAGATTTCTCCTGAGAAAATTGTATTTCAAAATTGGTTTTATAGTTATCTCACGGAAGCACATCAATAAGGGAACATTATTAGTTATGAAGAGGGAGTTTGTGGGGAATGGGAGGGAGGGAGGAGGGTGATTGTATCTTATTGTCTATCAATTTCTATTAAAGAAAAAAAGATGTCCACAAATAGAATCAGGAAGGTTGGTTTTACCACATAAACCCAGCTCTAGTACAATTCTGAGACACATGTGTTGACGAATAGTCTTCTTCAATGTCTTCAATTATGGTGTGACAATAAAAAAACACTTAAATAAACAGCAAACCTGGCATTGAGATTGGGGTATTTCCACACGCTGTGAGTTATCCAGCCAATGAAGTGTAATACTGGCACAGAACAATCCATTAGAAACACAATGATGCAATATAAAAGCTGCCTGTTGAAGCATATGTGTGCATATTACAAAAGTTTATTAATAATGAGCAGCTATAAAGCTCTTGATTTGATGCCTATTAATAGTTAATTAATCATGTGATATTGGCTTTAATATCTCTTATTGCATCAATGTATTTCCCATGGCTTTTTCTGTGCCAGGATCAAAATTATGCTGCCTAGGTAACCACAGCATGTGGGATATATCCCAAATGACAATGTACCAGCCCTTTATATGACAATATAGTGTTTTATAGTTAAAGATTAGTTATAGGGCACACTAAGTGTACTAGTCAGCAAATTTACTTACAAAGAAATCAATAAAAAGGATATCTCAGAACCCAACTTAAAACAAATACATCAATAATGGAATACAATATGTAACACAAACAACGGAGTACTGGTGTTAGTACCAGTAAACTCAATGAGTACAAAAAATCTATGTGGGATAAACGTATCAGCGCAAATCAGCCAGTGAGTCCTGTGGATGTGTGGTTAAACCACAAATAGAATTAAAAAAGAAAAAAACAAAAACTGCAAAATAAAAACAGACTTTAGCCTGGTTTGGCAACAATGCAAGACTACTTGTAGAGTTGTTTTCCCCTTGTGTTTTATACTTGTACAACATTTATAAAACATGACCCAGCAATGTACTGTAGGAATGGTGTAAACATATTTTATTTAAAATTGGATACTGTATTGTACGCTTGCCAGCTTCCCATAGACAAAGTGTATATAATTCAAATTCGCAGGACAGCAGGCAGACACAATTTTAAAACAATACTGTATCACTTACAGGCATCTCTGCATCTGTGATTTATTTGAAAATGTTTTGCCGAGAAGAAAAAAAATAAAAAACACAACCCGCTGATAGCTTGTTTACAACACAATGCCTGTTGCGACAGAAAAATACACACGGCTTGCATTGATGTGAGACACAGGTCAAAGCAGCGCTAGGAAAGAAAGCAACATGTATACATCAACAGTTGTATACATCATGTATACATCAACAATCTCCCTGGATAAGGGCGTCTGCTAAGCAATAAATAAATAAATAATAATAATAATAATAATAATAATAATAATAATAATAATAATAATAATAATAATAATAACAGGATCTTAATGGAGCTGTACTTCCATCCTTATACACTAGTAATCAGGAATGGGTTATCACCCTTTATTAACATCACAACAAGACAATACAAATAAAGCAGCAAGTAATTTATGTTGGAGCTGGAGTTATGAGTTCAAGGGGGAGTGAGAGAGCAATGTTTATATGCTCTTCTGTTCAGATTATTAAAATTAAAAGTCACCTCAAAGTCTTAATTCACTAGATGCCACAAAAACATTATACTTTAATGCCTGTTCATGCATGATGGATTAATGATGATTAACGGCCTAATAGGATTTTCTTTGGCATGTATCATGAATATTTGTTTAAGGATCCACAGGGGCTCAAATAGTAATAGACGGCAATGGGGCCCCCAGGTAAAGCTACTGTACATTGGCCTTTTCTCCTGGGGATAGTCACCTCATCGTGTTTTAGGTGCCCAACAGGGCCAGGCAGAGACAAGCCAGGCTGGGCCTCACCTTTACGGTTTAGTGCTGCAGCTTGGCAGCATTGGCCGATTCATTTACACAAAGTACATAATATCAAAGATTCTTAAAAAAGCATTCAGTAGCTGTCCAGTACAATATACCCCCTCCCCTCCCCTCCCCGTCCGTCCATCCGTCCATCCGTCCATCTGTCTCCAAACATGTCATATAGAATGGATTGTCATATAGCATAAGAAAGCCCCTTATGAACTATACAGACAAATCTATGCACAGCATTAGGGGTGCCCTGGTAAAGTTTTAAGTGTCATTGTCCTCATTTGAGGACAGGCTGCTTTGTAATTTTTTTTAAAGGATTTTAACTGTCATCTAGCTGCTATTTTAAATTTAACTATATTGTTATGATAACTTACAATACATTTTTAGATGTTTTCTTATGCACAGTGATTACACAGCTCAGTTGTCTATGTCTTGAGCATCATAGCTGCCGTGCAATTTCACTGGTCTGGTTGTCTAACTCGACTGTCCTCAGAATAGAACACAGCAGTTTGCAGCTAAAAAAATCCACACTAAACATTTGTTTATTTACTTAAGGCTCATTTTCTGGGAATGTGATTGAGGATAGCACATCTTGAAGGTAATGTGGGCATAAAAGTGACACAAGGTCATTTCAGATTACTGATAACATTCAGCTGCAGGAGCTGCAGCCTATGATCTCTGGGCACTGTGAGATATAAATATAACCATCTCGACACAATGTACAGGTGCTGACATGAAGTCTCTTACACACATCTTACGAGCCCCATTAATGTTCACCTTTGTTATGAAACATAGAAATGGCAAGCGAAAATCCAATTCTCAGACGCAGTCCTTAATTGTTGTTTTTTTCAGTGCTAAGAATGTTAATATATAATATATATATACCGTAAAACGCCGGTTTCCAATACTGGGAAATATGTTAAATAAACGCCGGGTCTCTTTTAAACGCTGGGTCATCAATAATAATATAATGAACGTCATACTGAATGTTCCAGTCAATACACACACATGGCTGCACAGCGAGTTTAAAAATTAGTTTTTCAACAGCGATGAAGAGACCCTGAGGCTCAGGGTGAATGATAAGAAAACTGAATTTAATTTATTTTAAGGTACAAGTAACAACGTTTTTTGATGACGTTATTCATTTTAAAACCAGTTGTGAAGTTTTTTTGAGCGTCCTGAAAATAAGCCAAATACAAACTCGTTTTCTGATATTAGCAGGGTTGCCTTCAGTTTATTTATTTGTACGTGTTTTTTTGTGGCCCAGCAGTATGAACTTATTTTTCGATATTTACAGGGTTGTATTTTTTTCGTTATTTTAATGGTGAACAATTTATATAATATGTGTTACTAAAGATGATAATTATTGCTTTTATTAATTTTAAAACCATGTTTATTTTGTTATTGTGCTGCAAGCCTATTTTATACACGCTTGTGTTCTGATATTTACAGGGCTGTCTCTAGTGGATTTTACGGCTTTTATTATTATTATTATTATTATTATTATTATTATTATTATTATTATTATTATTATTATTATTATTACTGTTATTATTATTAGTAATAGTCCTATTTATAGCCCATTAAATGGGACCGTCCAACGTAGAGGACATCTCCAGCCGTCAAATAACGGCTGGAGAGAAAGATTCACATTAACATCCTCAATTTGAGGATGCTAAAAGGAATGGGCTATAACTAATTTAGTTGTATTAACGGTGTGCAGAGCAATTACTCGCTGACAACCTTTAGTGACGTTGCTCGAATGTTGTAATTTACATATGTCGTTTCTATAAGGTTGTGTCCAGTCAGCTTTTTCATGATTGCGTCTTAAGTATTTGCAGATGTTAGTGATTTTACACAATAAACGCCGAGTCTCAAATAGGCGCGACTGACAAATATTGTAATTAAACCCCGGGGCGATTATTTAAAGTTTTACGGTGTGTGTGTGTGTGTGTGTGTGTGTGTGTGTGTGTGTGTGTGTGTGTGTGTGTGTGTGTGTGTGTGTATATATATATATATATATATATATATATATATATATATATATATATATATATATATATATATATATATGGGCTTCAGTGAGTTACAGGGAAATAATTCCATCTAGGGTTCCTGTGACATCATAAATTACGAGTCCAGATGTCCAGTAATTTATAAATTGTCACAGAAACCGAGATGGATTTGTTTTCCTGTAACTCACTGAAGAGGCCCATCTATCATTGTTTATAATACATGGATACCCGTATGATGCTAATATTAAAGAAGACGATGTTCAGCAGTGCAATGTTTTGTTTTTTTTTTTTTTTTTTTTTTTTTTTAAGCATAGTGTTTCAGTGCTGTATAGACGTTCTATGACTTTATCGGTTAGTGCTTCGGCTTTATTTGGATGATTGCCTTTACCTTGTTTTAATTTCCGGTTCCTCGCCAGTTTCTCTGTATACGAATGTACCAGCTTTACATCTTTTTTTTTTCTTTAATGTATTCTCATTTTGTTGATCATTAATGAACATTTCTGTACTGTGGGGGTTGTCGAGTTATTGAAAAGGAGATATTTTCCTGGGCAGGCACTTGCAGCATTCACTTCTGTCACCCGTGTGTTTGCGTTGATTTTTTTTTTCACCACCTGGACAGCGACAGGTGAACATGGCATTAGCTGTTGTTGAAGCTGCAGTTTCAGGTTTGATTTCTATACTAACACGGGTTACAGTTAACTTCATTCTTCCGTAGGTTACTTCTGTGCATTCTCCTTGAAGTCAGGCTATTTTATTCTTGAAATTTAAAGCACCAAAGCTCTACCACACAACCTGCATGTTACCAGCAAGCTCTTTCTACCTCAGTAAAGCAATACAAACACGTATTAGTTATACTAACAACATTGTACAGCTTATATTTTAAACATGGGCTTTAAAATACAGTTACATATATAAAACCATTCTTATAACAACTGAACACCTTTATTTTGTCTGTTTGTTTATCCAGCAGTTTTCTATAATGTTTGAAACCAGGGGACATATCTTAAAACAATTCAAGGAGAATTGCTTCAATCACTCCCTGGTTTGTTTCTCATTTTGTAATATTAGCATCAATTGTAGTAAATGTGGCTCCCAGTGACTGGCATTGGATTAAGGGTTGTGCGAAAAACACAAAACTGAAAAAACTTCCCCATTAACATTGGTTTTCAATATTTTTTCATTGCACACTGTGCCATCCTGTGTACAGATTTTGTAACTTCTGTTTTTTTTTTAAACTGTAATTATGCTTCGTACACCCCAGTAGCTATCTGATGTTGTCCTGGTTTGCACATCCTTATTACAAAAACCTGACACTTCAATCCTATATTTCCAAAAGGTCATGCAATTAGGTAACCCATTTAAGAAATACAGTACAACTTAATCCCTTTATACAAAGATCAAAATGACCTAGTTGCATTTTCAGACTTGAAAGGAACTGGCGGGTATGCCAGGAATCACTGGTTTCTGATGCTGCAATTTGATCTCTAATTTACATTGTCTTTAATTTAAAAGGCTTGGTAATTGTGCAACAGATGGTTTGAGGCAACACAGGCAAACCCATGGGCTCCTAAAAATATTTCTACAGCAGTATCCCATTTTGTTGAAGCTATATAGATAACATAGGGCTAATCAGTAGATGGCCTGTAAAATATAGTATTCCCCAGGGAATAAGTAATCTGCTACAGTTGCAGCTTGGTCTTCTCATATTCAGATTAAAAGTACATTTTTAATATTACCAGTGGATAAAAATCTAATATAGTTTATTAGTTTTATATGAGACCTAATGCTAATACATTACATGGGTTTATTTAAAAATGTAAATATGTAAAGTGCCTGAAGAAATTGTTATAGCTGCTCTGTGTCAGAAAGGCCCAGGGAGAACGCTTAGTTGCCGGCAGTCCTATTTTTCTCATTCTGTTCCACACATATGCACCCACCCCCAGTCTCATTCAGACTGGCCACACATCATTAACATTTGCGTATATTCAACATAATGAACTATGTGTGACATTTAAGCATCTTTGCTCTGCCTACGTGCGAGTGAATTTGAATATTATGGTTATGGTACAGCAATTTTCCCCTTAAAGTTCACAAAGATAATAAAATAATTCAACAGATATCAATGTCCTTGTACTGTGATTCCTATAAGCAGGTCTTACATGCATGGATCTGAAAGAAACACACATCTTGTAAAAAGTTTGTGAGTAATCAGGGCAGTCAGGGCAGTGTCCTAAAATAAAAAGTTGTTTTATATAATGTAAGTAAACAACTAAAAAGCCAACATGTTTCAAACTTATAAAGCATTGAAGTAAGCAAAGTTGAAGAAATGTAAATTTCTGGTACATGAAAGACTGATGTTTCGACAACCTACAAATCAATGTGTATTTGAGTCTCCTGTCATTGTAACAAAGTAAGGGTGACTCCAGACAGCACTCCAGTGTTATTTTTAATGGGGAGTCACTTTTTGTTACATCAGTCTCCAAGGCATGCAGGAGAAAGGACTGGATAGCAGTTAAAACAGTGAGGTTCTCTCTTTGAACATTGTGATGAAGTGTGTGGCGTTTCAAACAGTCTGGCAATGGACCAGCTCAATAACCTTTATAATAGACTTTCCAGCCTTGCACCGGGCTTCTTTCTGACTGCTGTGCAAGAGACACAAGATTAACCCTTTAACTAATAATTTCTGACATTGATGTGGATCGTCTTTTCATTGTTCTGTGGAGCTATTCAATAAAATTCAAAGCCACTGCATTAGCAATTCTTTTTTTTTTAAATAAAAGCCCTTATTTGAAATCGTCCTTGTTTTTTTTGTTGTAGCTGACTTACACATCACAAAATCATGAAATATTGGAAACACTCTTGCTGTGTTGTGCGAATCTTATGCCAACTTGACCTAACCACAAATGACCTGAGGTTGTGATTTATCCAATCTGGCGACAGCGAGTGGAAGCGACAGCGAGTGGGAGAAGTACAGGCGTGGAAAAGTACAGAGCAGTTTAGAAGCAGTAAGGAGAAATTGCATCTTTAATTGCTTTAATCAGAAAACACAGGACATTGGGGAAACACAGCAGCAGCTCAAAGTCAAACAGCAGCGTGTGTTTTTCTGATAACAAGCTGAAACTCGGAGCAGCTGATTCAAATTCAGTGCCTTTCTGAGACACAGGCGAGGGGAGGAGCCAACAGCACAGCGGAACGACGCAGTTAAACAAGGCAGTCTTCCCAGCGACAGTGAGTGGAAGCGATAGCGAGTGGGAGAAGTACAGGCGTGGAAAAGTACAGAGCAGTTTAGAAGCAGTTTGAAAGCAGGTTGACAGCTGCAGAAGAAACTAAACTTAAAAAAAAAAAAAAAAAAAACCCTCAACATGGTCTTCAAGCCAGTAATCTGTGACACCTGCTTGATGTGGGAAATCCGAGAAAACCCAGCGGAGCTAAACCAAGTGTGCGTAAAGTGCCGCGCGATCCAGGATTTGCATAAACTAGTAAGTATGCTAGAAATGGAGCTGGAAGAAGTGAGACAGCAACAGGATCTTGAGAAACTGGCACACCCACAATTCATGGAAGTCTGCATCACCCCTAACAGACTGAAAGCCACCAGGGAGATAGAAGGTCAGAACAGCTGGGTTCAGGTAGGCAGAAGCAGGGAAAAAAAGAAACTTCGTCAAACACAACCACCAGAAATCAAAACAACCAACAAATTTGAGTCACTTCAGAATTTTGATGAGCAGAACCAACAACAAGAGAATGAAAGGAACAACATCCAGGACCCTATTGACAGTGGTGACCAGACAGCAAAAAGAAGGGAGGTCATGATTGTTGGGGACTCCATATTGAGAAACACAGCAAGTTCAATTCGCAGTTTGGATCCCCTTACTACAACAGTGTGCTGCCTTCCGGGAGCCTCGGTCAAGCACATCACTGAGAATGTGGACAGGCTCCTAGAACGAACAGGAGACGACCCGGTAGTAGTCGTCCACATCGGTACAAACAACATTGGAAGAGACAGACCAAAATCCCTGCAAAACAAATTCAGAGAGCTAGGAAGGAAATTAAAAGAGAAAACCAAAACTGTGGTATTTTCTGGTATACTACCAGCACCTTGCAAAGGACCATATGGACAGCTGGAAATAATTAATCAAAACGCATGGCTGAAGACGTGGTGCACACGGGAAGGCTTCACCTATCTTGATCATTGGACCACATTCTACAACGAGGACTATCTGTATAGACGGGACGGACTGCACTTAAATAACAAGGGAACCAGTCTACTTGGAGAAAAGATCCTCGAGCAGGTTCAGAAGCATTTAAACTAGAAAGGAAGGGGGGAGAAATCAACAAAAAAACAGAAGGGAGACCGCATCAAAACAAGAACAACAACTCAGGTAAGACAACCATTAAATGTATTTATCTAAATGCTAGAAGTATCAGAAACAAAATTCTAGAACTTGAAGCTACTGCACTAACAAGTAACTATGATGTGATAGGTGTTACAGAAACGTGGTTGTCTGAGAGTGATGGGGACGAATATAATATTTGTGGGTATACACTGTATAGGAAAGACAGGCAGGACAGAAGAGGAGGAGGGGTAGCGCTATACATAAGAAACAGTCTTGAAGCCCAGGTGTTAAACCTGGACAAAGAAAATAAAGCCGAATCAATATGGGTCAGAATAACGGACAAAAATTCAAAGGGCATAATAATAGGAGCATGCTATAGACCGCCAGATTCAGACAGTGAGCAAAATAATCTGTTATACAATGACATTAGAAATGCGTGTAGCAAAGGAGAAGCCATACTAATGGGGGATTTCAACTTCCCCCATATAAAATGGGAAAACCCGGTGGGTAGCACGAAGGATGAAATTGAAATGGTGGAAATGACAAATGACTGCTTCCTAACACAATTTGTCAAGGCACCGACTAGAGGGGAGGCATGCCTTGATTTAGTCTTTTCAAATAACGAAGATAGAATAACTAAAACAGAGGTCAGAGAACCACTGGCAAACTCAGACCACAACATGGTCTCATTTGAAGTGTTTTTTAAAACCCCAAAAGTAATGACTAAAGCTAAGGTTTACAATTTTAGAAAAGCAAACTATGAAGGTATGAAACAGAGACTAACAGAAGTAGACTGGAGTAAAATAGAGAAAACACCCACAGAAGAAGGATGGTTGTTCTTCAAAAATGTAGTACTAGAGGCGCAAAACAATTACATCCCTAAAGTAGACAAATCTAAATGTAAAACTAAATTGCCAAAATGGTTTAATAGATCAATTAAAAAAAAATATTCAGCGAAAAAAGGCACTTTACAGAGCATTAAAAAAGGACCAAAAAGAAAGTACGCAGAAAGAGTACACAGAACTGCAAACGCAAGTCAAAAAGGAAGTTAGAAAGGCCAAGAGAGAAATAGAAATGAACATTGCTAAGGGAGCTAAAACCAATTCCAAAATGTTTTTCCAATATTACAACAGCAAGAGAACATTCAAAGAGGAGATTAAATGTTTAAGAGATACAAATGGCAAAATCGTAGATGAAGAAAAAAAAATAGCAAATATATTAAATGATTACTTTTCACAAGTTTTTACAAAGGAAGATACTGACAACATGCCCCACATGTCATCCAGTTCCTATCCAGTTTTAAATAACTTTAGCATAACTGAGGCAGAAGTGTTAAAGGGACTAGGAGCTCTTAAAATAAACAAATCCCCTGGGCCAGATGAGATCCTCCCAGTAGTACTCAAAGAAATGAAAGAAGTAATTTACAAACCGCTAACCAAGATCATGCAGCAGTCTCTTGACACAGGGGTGGTACCGACAGACTGGAAAATTGCAAACGTAATACCGATCCACAAAAAGGGAAACAAAACTGAACCAGGTAACTACAGACCAATAAGCCTGACTTCTATTATATGCAAACTTATGGAAACTATAATAAGATCCAAAATGGAAAATTACCTTTATGGTAACAGGGTCCTGGGAGACAGTCAACATGGTTTTAGGAAAGGGAGATCGTGTCTAACTAACTTGCTTGATTTTTTTGAGGATGCAACATCGATAATGGATAATTGCAAAGCATATGACATGGTTTATTTAGATTTCCAGAAAGCTTTTGACAAAGTCCCACACAAAAGATTAATTCTCAAACTGAACGCAGTTGGGATTCAAGGAAACACATGTACATGGATTAGGGAGTGGTTAACATGTAGAAAACAGAAAGTACTGATTAGAGGAAAAACCTCAGAATGGAGTGTGGTAACCAGTGGTGTACCACAGGGATCAATATTAGGTCCTCTGCTATTCCTAATCTACATTAATGATTTAGATTCTGGTATAGTAAGCAAACTTGTTAAATTTGCAGACGACACAAAAGTAGGAGGAGTGGCAAACACTGTTGCAGCAGCAAAGGTCATTCAAAATGATCTAGACAAGATTCAGAACTGGGCAGACACATGGCAAATGACATTTAATAGAGAAAAGTGTAAGGTACTGCACGCAGGAAATAAAAATGTACATTATAAATATCATATGGGAGATACTGAAATTGGAGAAGGAATCTATGAAAAAGACCTAGGAGTTTTTGTTGACTCAGAAATGTCTTCATCTAGACAATGTGGGGAAGCTATAAAAAAGGCTAACAAGATGCTCAGATACATTGTGAAAAGTGTTGAATTTAAATCAAGGGAAGTAATGTTAAAACTGTACAATGCACTAGTAAGACCTCATCTTGAATATTGTGTGCAGTTCTGGTCACCTCGCTATAAAAAAATATTGCTGCTCTAGAAAGAGTGCAAAGAAGAGAAACCAGAATTATTCCGGGCTTAAAAGGCATGTCATATGCAGACAGGCTAAAAGAATTGAATCTGTTCAGTCTTGAACAAAGAAGACTACGTGGCGACCTAATTCAAGCATTCAAAATTCTAAAAGGTATTGACTGTGTCGACCCAAGGGACTTTTTCAGTCTGAAAAAAGAAACAAGGACCAGGGGTCTCAAATGGAGATTAGACAAAGGGGCATTCAGAACAGAAAATAGGAGGCACTTTTTTACGCAGAGAATTGTGAGGGTCTGGAATCAACTCCCCAGTAATGCTGTTGAAGCTGACACCCTGGGATCCTTCAAGAAGCTGCTTGATGAGATTCTGGGATCAATAAGCTACTAACAACCAAACAAGGCCTCCTCTCGTTTGTAAACTTTCTTATGTTCTTAAATAACAAGTCACTGTAGAACCATAAAATAATGTGGGAGGGTTTTAACACAAGATATGAATGACAGAATTTTTTTTTTTTTTACTCCAGTTCTCTTTTGCAGGCATTACACCTGATATCGCAGCTGCTGAGGATGTATGTCCGTGCCCTGCTCAACTTCTCTCTCGCCCTCTCTCATTGAGCTAATGTTAAATGCATTAGATTCCTATAAAAGAGAAATATCCTACTTTTTAAAAATAGACAGCAATTATATGTACAGTATATCTATTTGAAAATGATCTTGGAATAGCAAGAGCATACTTCATAAATCATTTCATAGCTTATGGAATGTAAGTTGGAAGGCTATTAACACAACAACCCATTATCATACATTGTATTCATAGAACAGGATATTAATTCATAGTAAATTTTATGTAACTCATCGAAACACAGAGCTATGACATTTGATATGCACTGACAAACACAATATGGGTTTATGTATACACCCATATGTATACAAGCAGCCCTCATCTAAATATAATGAAGTATTTTAGGTATGCCAATCTCTACCACTATTTCATTTTTCATGTATTTTTATCTACAAGAATGCATCCACTGAGATGCAGCCATAGCGTAAAGTTACAATAATGGATGTAACAAAAGAGTGTTGGATCACCCCCTCTACAACAGGAGAAAAACACCTGAAGCAGGTCTGCTTGAAAACAGGGCGGTACTGTGTCAGAATAGCCCTTGCGCTTGGAATAGCTTCTGTCAAAACTGTCACTATAAGGGAAGCAATGAGCCAGGAGTTCTACAGCATCCTGATCCTTCTTGCAATGAGCTTTGCCATTGGGCATTAAAAACCTTCATTTATACATTCCATTCAGTAAGTAAACCTGGGGGTGGGGATAAGGACGGTCCAGATACCACCTTGCATTAAAGCATGCGTCTATTTAATTGCAGTTCACTGCAGTGGGATCAGATCAGTGACTTTCATTTGCCTGGAAAAGTAAATGTTTTTTTTTTCTATTATGTGTGGATTTCTTATAATCTCTTTCATTGCTCATAACTTTTTTTTTTCTTTTTTTTGAAGGCATTTAATTTGGTATAGAGATCTCAAAGCTCATGTACATGCCACACTTTTCTTATGAAGTAGGGCAGACTGTAATGGGTGGATTGTTTGGAAGAAAGAGCTTTCTTTTTCTTTTTACTTTAATAGAGAAATGCAAATCTGCTCTTGTGATAACTCAACTGCCATCATTTTTTTTGCATAAATCGGGAAAAAACAAAAAAAAACAAAGTAAAAGGTCACATCTAAAAGAAAGTCATATACATGCAAAACGAAAAAAAAAAAAAAAACTTGGACTGTCAACATTTCTGAAGTATTTGCTGTGCTTATTCTTTTTCTGTGTCTCTCATATTAATCACAAGAAATCCATTGTTTTGCATAGCAGCCGTGCTCAGACTTTCAAAACCCTTGGGCTGTTGTGCATGTACAGTAGGTGGAAATAACAAAGCTATTTAGGCTACTTCAAGCCTAAGCAAAATGGCTTTTATATAACACCCCTCAAACCTTACTGTGTCTAATTGAGGACACTCAGTTTTTTTTTTTTAAGGCAAAAGGTGGGGTGGTGGGGAGGGGGGGGGGGGGGGGTGGTGGTGGTGGTGGGGGGGGGGGGGGGGGGGGGGGGGGGTATTATGTTCAGAAGCCCCATCTCATACATCTCTCTGCTGATCCAGAATGGCATCATTGATTTTTAGTCTCCAATATCTGACAGACCTCCTCGATGTCCATGATTCAGAGAGACACACTAAACTTGAAACTTCTTACTTCATTCCTCTCAATGGCCTTTGTCAATTATTTTACCACATGCTGTTTTTTTCAATTTGATTGAACTGTTTGGAATGTTTTCTTTTTCTATTCAGCTAGTGGTACCAAAATCTTTTTTATTTATTTATTTATTTTTTTGTGTGGCTGTTTTATTGTTTGAGGAGATTTTTATTTCAATTTTCATAGACAGTTTTGTTCGGGTTTTTCTGTCTGTCAGTTGCAAAGCAAGTTGTCTTCTGATTTCTGATAGATTTCTGCCAGTGAAGTATGTTGGTAATTTGCATGAGGGAGAACTTTTTCCCTTTCGCCTTTGCTTTCTCTCACCGCTATCAATTAAAAGAAAATGTCCATTCCATGTTCTAATTATAGTTTGCAGATGTTCCCTTAATTAGTCCAGGTGACGCTGATGGATCTGTTTTTTTCTCAGTGAGAACCTCGACTAAAGGACAAGAAAGTTTAATGCAGCCAAATATATTTGTAAACATTACCATCCTTACAAGTATGTGAATAACATAAATGTCCCACCATGGCTGTAAATTCAGAATTAGAGTTATGAGTATGATGAATATATTGAGGAAATATCTGCAAAAGTGTAAATGTGATATACAGATAGACAGATACTCCCATATGTAATCAAAATCTGATATTGCCAATAACTTCTGTTAAATAATGTTAATAGCAAGTTTATATAATATGAAATGTAACACATATACACAGATGGGTAGAATGATATGACAGATAGATAGGTAACTAATTAGGTAGAGAAACTAAAGGAGAAAACAGGAGACATATCTAAGTCTAAGTGTAAAGTGATCAGTTAACATACCCCATGTGCTTTAAAAAAAAGTTTCATAAATCTCTAGTTATATCAAAAACCAAAGATAAAATGGTCTTCACAAGTATTAAAACAGTGATTGATGAGTTTATTTGTAAACTTTAACAGCCTCAATGCAATGGCACCTTTGGGCACGATTTCTTGATTACTGCTGCATTGGAGATTGTCCACCCTTACAGGAAGTCATAAGAGACAGAAATGAGTCATTAATCTTTTGACAGTTTTGTGAGTACACATTTTGTCTGTTTTTCTTTAAGGAAACAATGTACAGCAGTCAGGATTAGGCAACAGATACATGTAAAGACAGCAGATAAAGTGCAGCTTTGGTTGGAGATCACATAAATCCAGAGGCATATTAAAAATAATATCTTACACAATACTTTTTTTGTTTGTTTGTTTTAATCTCCACCAAATAGGGCAGATTTTTGAGCTTTTCGGCCTTGTTTGCACTATGACCCTAGATACTCTTGATACAAAATGCGCATAAATCTATCACATTAATTGTGCTTGAATGTTGAATTCTGTGTTATGTTTCACTGCGTGTATAAAAGTCAACGCTATAACCAATAAAATGGGGGAAATGGCTATGGTTCTTTAAATATCCTTCAGATTTTCAAGCCAGTCTGTCTTCCTCTTTCTCAACAGGTTGCCAGTCCATTCCAGGAAAAATGCTTCAGGAACAGTAACAGTTCCAGGAGCAATAACATGATGACTGTAAACAACTAACAGGGTCTGCTTATGTCCTTGAGCCTTAGGTTAATGTTCCATTGTTACAGTAGACCTCACACACAGCAATACAAATTCACATTGGAAATATTATACATAGAACAAGGTTGGGATTATGCCATTTTTTTAATTAAAAAAAAAAAATAATAATATGAAGCAGTAAGTTTAGATGGCTTTTTAATTATCTTTCGAGCAAAAAAGGATTTGATGATTTAAAGGGAAGATTGAAAGGGAAGATATTCCAGAAGATTCCAGAGGAAAGAGTTGCTGATAAGTGTTTATGCGTAGATTCTCCTGGAGAGTCACAGTTAAAGAGTATCACAATGCCAGTATACTTTGTGTAAAAAAAAAAAAAAAAAAAAATTTAAAAAAAAGAAGTAACTTGCTGGGTTCTCAAGTGGCAGCAATAAAACATCCCTTCAAAACTCCATGAAAACGTGTACATGTAGTTTGCAGGACCTTCCTACTATCAGTCATGGGACACCATCTGTGAGAACTGTAAGCCTTGTATGAAGTAAGGTAATGATGAATGTAACAGCACTTATTCTGATGCATTTTTCTCTGTCATGCTGCAAAGTCCACCATTGTTTGGTTTGCACAGCATTGCATCAACCTTTTGCCAAGACCTGAGCCCATTTAAAGACCGAGAGAGAATCTCTGGGCCTGTCTGGACAAACGTGTTTCCAGCACTATTCCGTATCAAAATAATGTATACCAACTTATCAATCACTTTGCGTTCTCAAATTACACCTAAATACTACAAGGAACTAGCAGAGACTGATATGCCTCATTGAGTGGCAGCTGTTATCAAGGCGGGTGATGGTATTGCAT
Source organism: Polyodon spathula (assembly GCF_017654505.1). Classification (NCBI taxonomy): domain Eukaryota; kingdom Metazoa; phylum Chordata; class Actinopteri; order Acipenseriformes; family Polyodontidae; genus Polyodon; species Polyodon spathula. The sequence continues at coordinate 5,808,956 of NC_054547.1, read as the reverse complement.
TGTACCAGGGCATTTTACTGTCTGTTGCAAGTTTATTTTAACTAGTATTGTTTTTAATTTATATTTATAAAAAAATAAACACTCGATTATTTAAAAACTAGATGCATTTTTGTTGTGGCTGGTAGTATTAGATGGTCCAGAACAGCATTCATTGCACAAGGAAAACTTCCAATACAAAATGACACACTCTTTGAATTTCAGTAAACTTAGCAACTTAATTGACAAAATATGTTCTAATGATTTATAAAAACGGATTGAATAGTCATATAAAGTAAATATTTCACCTTGAAATCCTCAGTGGAGAGTGTAACCCGAAGACACTACAGCAGCACTGGCTCTTTCTTTTAACCATAGGGAGATGCTGTTTGTTGCTTTTGGTGCTTGCTTGTTGGGCCTAAGGTCCTTTTCCTTTAAATCTTGTACAAAGTGACACAGAGATGTTATCTCAATTTTTTTTTTGTTAACACGCATTTCAAAGAAAGGAAACATCACACCGCAATGCAAATTGACAGGAGAAATATTGTGCATGTAAACATGTCATGTATAGCTGTACCACAACTGCTGTCAGTTCTTTGTTTGAGCAATTGGCAACCCACTGGGCCTGTTATTTTCCCATGACCTTAGCTGCTGCATTTCAAATAAAGGTTGGGGGGAATCCCTTGAGGTAGCACAACATTATCATCATAGTACCACTGTGCCTTTGCTGGTGCAACTATGCCCTTTAGTAGACAACCAATGCAATGCCATTACATTGCCAGTGAAGTTCATTTCATAAGGGTTCATCTAGTCTAGAGCCTTCAGGCTTGGCTTTTGTAGAGAAATAATTTTGCTTACTGAAACTTTTTTTTTTTTTTGCCTTTTTGAGAAACTCTAGTCTGATGCAATCTAACCAAGTTTAAGGATCCCAAATATTGCAGGAATATATTTCAAATATATTTCTCTAAATATATTTGTCGATCATGATGAAGAATATCATTGAGGACTCCTTTACTGCGAGATACAGCATGCAACTGAGGTAGAGTTGAGGATTTAATGATTTAAGTGGTAAAGAATGGAACAGACGGGGCTGTTATAGTCAGTCATAGGCTAAAGGGCTACAGGTTGATCTGACTGATACACTGAGGTTCTGTACAGCATTGGTTACAAAATGAGGGTGCGTTACAGTTAAATTTGATATAGGTACAGACTATAATGTATCTGGAGAATCTTGCTGGATTTTTTAATATAAATCATACCAACAATTTGATATACTTAGACTGAAATTGCATTATAAATTAAGAAAGTACATTTTCAATTAGATTCATTTTAATTTTTTGTATTGTTGTCAAGTTAATTGCTTGCTACACTTAAATACACTGGTATCTGTGTATATTCACACTGGAACCTGTGCCTCTGGAATACTAAAAGTAGTTAAACGCATAAGAGACCATAAAAAAAATTGAAATGTGACACCAAATCAAAATGACAATAAAATACCTGTGGTTTTCATGACTTTTTGTTAGCTCAGTGCTTCCATTGAGGACTTTTAATCTTGGCCTGCAGTACATGAAAATGGGTGTATCTGGTTTTACGTTCATGTGGATCTAGCGCTGTGATTAGTACTGGGAGGAGGAGTAGAACAAGCTTAAATTATGATTAATGTAACATTTTCACTCTGCCTCTTGTTCTCCCCCATGGTAATGGGACCCTGGTAATGCTTCAGAATACGAACATAAAGCAATTAGAGAAAACACTGCGGTATCCCCACAAGGAAATCTTGTCCTTGTGGCGCTGCCATTGGCAAACATGTCACATCTACTGCTCAGTGCAGGATAGCTCTACACAAGCCTCATCAGTGACCAGCCTCATCAGTGACAGTCATGCGCAGCTCTAGAATACCAGAGAAGGTGATTGTCGGGCAGTGGCTATCATGTGAGTTTTTTTTATAATGACTCTGAGAGACTCCACTGGCATAGGTCAAAAAAGTTCTACCCAATTATACAGTGTTTAACACACCACAAAAAACAACCTTTTTTGGTTCTGGTTAGTGTAATTAACTGTATACAAAAATGCAAAAACACATTTACACACTCGGTCAGTTACAGAAATGTATTTGCTGTACTGCAGTAAACAGATCAATCAGTTCTCTGGTTACAGTGAAGCAAAATTATACCCAAAAAGCAGTTTAGTGAACAATTACAATAAATTATATAATAACTGAATAATTAAAAAATAACCTTCAAGCGGTAACCTTTGGTAACAATAAAACAAATATCCCATTATTATTTTCAGTTTTGTTGTCCCATATTGGATTATATCTGTGGTCTTAATTAACAAGAATTTTAAAACACATCTCAATAAGTACTTAAAGTAGGATGGATGCTTAAGTAAATCCCATTATTGTATTTAGTGCTTATGTATCTAATAATGTTTGCCCAAGATACATTAAGTGACCTTCACTATCTTTTAATCTATAGTGTGTGTGTGTGTGTGTGTGTGTGTGTGTGTGTGTGTGTGTGTGTGTGTGTGTGTGTGTGTGTGTGTATTAGGGGGGGTGGGGAAACAACTCATATAACCATGACATACAAATCAAATACAGAATACAGATGAAAATTAGACAGTCATTAATTAAAACAGCACTGGCTTTATATTATAGATACAACATTTTCAATTATTTGCCAACTCAGCAAGAAGGAATTATACCGTTCATCAATAAGGACATTACTTCATATTTTCACAACCAAACTGATATTGAAACTGGTCATTAAGGGCTCTTAAATATGAGCTGTATGATATCTTGTAACAGGAGCAACTCCCCAAGATCGGTCTCCGTATTGATTAGTGTTACCGTCTAATTGCAGCACAATCCATCCAATCTTCCATTAGTGACGCAACTTTCATTCCAGAGATCTATACAATCTATTAATTAGTTATCTATCTGCCCTGGTCCAAATAATCTATTATTTACCTGCCTCATTGCCTGTCTAATAACAAGTACCCATATAAAACACTATTCGGAATGGTTTTGTCAACTAATGGGACAACACCTTCACTTAGCTTGCCTTCAGTTGACATGTAACATGTTTTGTTGTGGAGTTGATAACCCACTGGGTTTACACTTTGTTGCTTTGTTGCTTGATGACTAACCAAATATACAGTATATTAAAATACGAGTAGGGGAAAAAGCAATGATGACTTATCAAAACCGTAAGAGTGCAGCTCTCTATGTCTATGTAAAAAGCCGATCTTCCTACCCGGCCCTAAACAGAATGCTTTCAGAATGATTATTTCCACCACAAAACTGCAATTGAAGTGTATTTAGTAACTTACAATAATTCTGTAGATTATTGAAACTCATTTATTAATCATATTGTGTTGTTATCTTTAATATGTCCCTGTGCTTTATATAAATAAATAGGAACATCCGTGCCTTTTCATGTGATTTTCATAGTCGCGTGTGACGGAGACAGAATGTGAGGACGCAGTGTAAAGGGAACAGAGTGCCCTGCACTGGAAGGCTTGACAATTCATTCCCAGGGTTAGGTGGAAGTTGACCTCTCTAGAAAGGGGGCACAGCTGCGGTACATTAAGTAATTACTCCAATGGGAAAGTGATATGGCAACCGTGGATTGGAGGAGAAACGGTTCCACTCGTTAACCAAGGGGGCGTGAATGAAGGTACAAATAGGGGACATGGCTAGGTGATCTGTTCCTTTGTTTATGGTTAAGAGAAAGCTAACTGACGAGTGAAATATAACCGTGAGTGTTTTGTTTGTTTTGTCGAGTCTAATTATACTGTTTGATAACACGTTCCGGAGCTGTCGCTAAAGGCCAGCCCAAACCCGGACAACACTGCACTATTGTTCACAAATTAAAATTGTATTTCACCACAAGCACTACAGCACTCTGGACTTGTGACGGTATCTGTGTTTTGTGTGTGTGTGTTAAACTGTGTCTATATTTCGGGACTGCAACCCATTGTTTATTGAGCCGTGCAGCACACATCGTTGTGTATTGCCAGCCCTCCATTTCTTTACTGTTGTCATCAGACTTTGGATTATAAATGAACCACCATTTCACCAGTACTTTGTTGTTTGTCATTGTCTTGAGCATTGCATCACCTCCACATCTACACACTGCAAACCACTTTGCCACACTGCGATACACTCATTAAAATTCTCTCAGTTATGGGATTAAGAACTTCTGCTGATTATATCAATTCACCCCATTTTCTCTTATTGGGTGTATTTCCATTACCTTCAAAATGATATACATTTTCAAACATGTTTTATGAGGGTTTATCACTGCTAAAAGCTGCTTTTTGTTTTCTATTTGGAATAGTGGCATGCAGCACAGGGTTGCTGTAAGTCCCATCTTTTATCCACTTAGATAAATTCATTCATTCATTCATTCAAGCATTGTAAACACCAGAGTCTGTATCAATTTTATAAAGAACAGAACATCAAGGCAAAGTAGTAGAATGTTATTTGAATCCAATAGTAGACAACAAGCAATTAAGTCTGTGTGGCATAGTGTGCTATTGCTCCCTTCTGTGTAAAATTCTCTTTTTTTCTCTATCTAGAATAATATATTCTTATCATTCTACTACTTCTTTCAATTATTATTCTCTGCATGTATGACGGCTGTGCCAATGTGCTGTCACTCGAGTATAGTTCTTGTTGCCTGCCATAGACACTGTATAGGTAACAAAGGTAATATCAGTCCAAGTGGTTTTATAGAGCTACAGTATGAGCCACTGCCATCTAGGCACTTTGGATTAAGTTTGGTTTGGTTTTTCTGGCATTACACCGCTATGCACTAGAGGGTTTCAACGTTTACAGACATAAAGACACTTGATGTAGGCTACATTATATATTGCATGTCTATGGCCTACCACTAGACATGAACATTAAGAACCGCACCAAATGCATGCAATTTACTGTACTCACTTGATATAATATTCTCTTTTAATGGACTCAAAGCTTTCTGTAATCCTACACATTAATAAGATATTATACACGCAGATTTAAAATGTATTAATAAGTCATTATATTAAATACAGTATGTATGAACTGTAGTATCAATGTTTTAGTTTATGAATGTATAAAAGGTATCTCACTGCATCTCCCTTCAAATCAACCTGCATCACTCTTTATCTACCAGTTTCTATGCTTGCTACCCATTGATTAATATTATGTTTCCACTTCTGTTTCATCCTGTTGCTGGTCCTTTGTGCCCTTCCTGTGTGTCTCTCTCTCTGCAGTTGGATAGACTCATTGTGTAGTGTCTCTTGCCAGTGTGGAAACGCATGGAGAGGGAATCTCCTGTTTCCAAAGCTTTTTCATTTTGGCTTCAGATTAAAATAAGATTTTAACACGCAGTATGGCCCCTGCAGATTCAAAGGTAGCGTTTCTGTCTCTAGCGGTTTTGATCAGTTACCTCAAGAAATCCATTCCCTTGCTCAGATTACCATTATGACTCTATTTCCCCTGCTTGTTATATTATAGCCCTCCATTCCCAAAGTGACGACATCTCCCCTGGTGGACTCTAGTTTCCACAGTAACCGATAGTCTCGATGTCTTAACCAGTAATGGGGAGAGAACAACTTGAAAGTGTCTTTCTCCTTGTGCATCCAATGGAGATTCATCAACAGGAGTCAGGATAGTGGAATCAGGGGAAATGGTGGCCTAATAAAAATCCATCAAAAACAAAGTAGCACTAAGAACCAAATAATCGATAACAGGAAATTTGATAATAATAATAATAATAATAATAATAATAATAATAATAATAATAATAATAATAATAATAATAATATCTTTATTTTTATATAGCGCCTTTCATAGTGGACCACCATCACAAAGCGCTTTACAAAGGTAGGCTGTGAACTGTGAGATCATGTCTATATTTACATAACTATGTAACTATTGTTGGTTTATTTTTATTCAACACTTACTCTAATTATAAAATAAATAAAGTACCGGTAATTAATAAAAAGTAATACATACTGTACATTATGTTTTATAAAATTACAATACACAAAGAGAAGGCGATGTGATACCTTTTATAGGACTAATTAAATAATGAGATCTTTGAAGTCTTGAATGCTTGTGATTGACAGCTACCATTTAATTGATCTTAAACTGATGACAAATGTTTCAATGTCTTTTGTATAACCCTGTGTTCAATGTCTTTTGTATAACCCTGTGTTCATTGTCTTTTGTATAACCATGTGTTCATTGGGGGGAGATTTTTGTTATTGGAAGTGGTGTTGACCCTAATCAATGTATTTGTAAACACTTGATTTGAATTTTCTTGAAATAGAACGTTTTCTACTATAAGGATTTCTTTTCATGATACTCATATATTGTACATATGTTATAATTGATTGTTTATAGTTGCAGAGAACCCATCAGAAAAGGAATAAAAAAGATGAGATGACTTCTCACTACATCACATTAAGTACAGTGCAAGCACAAAGGTGGCAATACTGTACCTCTGTGTTTATACTTGTCGTTATGTGCATGTCACTATCTTTATGATACATGTCATTTCAATTCAATTTTTTCTTATTTTCTCTAGTAAATCAGCTCTCTCTTTATCAAGAATGATCTCTTGAACATGCATGTGACTTTATTTATTGTCTTAAAGTGCATTAATCTTTATAATCTATCATAGTCTATACAGTACATCACTTTTTATTTGACCTGTGCGTTCACACATTGTACATCCATTGTACCAACCCTTACAGTTTGAAAAATACATTGTGGATAGCGTTATAATAGCTGCGTATTACCAGCGGTTTGCATCTAAGGGTCTACTACTGTATCTAACCCTTTCCACAGAGCCAAACCATTAATGGGCCAATCTGCAGTGTTGCATGGCTCAATGAATTAATAGCTTTGCAGTTGCCCTTTTGCTACCATTGCCTTATAGGACAATTGAAATGGTAGTGCCATATAAATTAGAATCGTAACCAAAAAGCCACAATGATGAAAGGAAAACAAAACCAGCTCAGTGGTGATTATTAATGATTATTAACGATTGCTAACAATTATTAATGAGTATTAACTATTACTGATACACTTTCTTATATAGGGTCCTAAGATTATGCAAACTGTTGGAAGAGATTCTATTCAAGAAAGCAGAGCGATGGTGTTGATGGAATATGCCAGTGGCTCTATAACCATCTCCTGCTCAGTTAACAAGGAAGAAATTGAATTGTTATGCATGGTTTATCTTGAATTGTAATTTTTTTTTTTTTAATATGAGAGAAATACATTGGATATACATGTATTAACTTTTTCTTTTGTTTCTCACATATCCATTCATGAATAAAATGGCTCAGGCTGTAAGACCCGATGCTTTAGCTCATGGCTATTTGACCCTTGTGGGTAATCTTGCTGGATCACAAGGGCTGGGTCGCAAAGAGGATGCAACACGTTTATGCTGGGAGGTCTGGGTTGAAATCTGGCTTGAATAGATGATTTTTAGTCTAACCAGAGATTTAATTTCCATCTCTAATAAAGTTACATCCCTTTGAAGGGGAAAATAAAACCTGGACAGATGGTGAGCATTTAAGATTCAAAGCCACCCAAGGTCCATTTAAACATTTGCATTTTAAGACTTTATATTATGAATACTAAGCTAATTTCCATTATCAATTATCAGGTATTAGAAGTATACATCTTACTAATAATCGTTGTGGAATAATCGACAATAATCGATTAAAAAGCCAAGCAGCAAAAAACAAATAAAAAAAGAACTGAAAAGCATGCATCTGCAAACATAATATATACTTGAGGCACCGAATGAATGTTTAATTGAGGCTGGTAGAATAAAAGCCATGGTGATCAATAAATGGGGGTGTTCCACTTGACTTCATATACATTTGCTATTTTATTATTATTATTATTATTATTATTATTATTATTATTATTATTATTATTATTACAAAATAACAATAAAACATGTGTTTTTCAGATGTTACTACTATGCAATCCTATGAAACTCTTGAATTGCATATGAATTTGTGGCCATTATTCAAACGTGAAAACTTGAAGACAATTTCTAGTGACTAGCTTACAATACATTCCAAATTTGTACTTATGACCCAGAACTGATACACTCTTAAATGCTGTGCTGATGTTTGCAGAGAAAACGGTTAAGAATCCTGCCACATACTTGAAAGCAAACTTTGGCCACTACATCAGTCTTGGGAGAGTGACAAGATCTATTGGGTGAGGTACCCATCTAATTCTTATTAATAATTCATCATGAACTGCAAGGCTGGTTTAATTGATCAGAAGAGATAAGCCCACAAGATAAATATTTCAGTAGAAAGAATGAAATAACAAAAGAATGAAAGAATGAAAGAACGAAAGATAATAAATGAAAGAAAACAAAAGAATGGCAAGGAAGGAAAAAGGCAACAAAGAAAGAAAAAGCTTTTTAATGATAATAATTAGGATTTTATTTCTCAATCTACCATTATAGGTTGCACACAGAGATGCTATTAGCTACATGCTGTGTCTTGCACCTGGTGTGGATCCCTGTAAATTCAAATCCGATATTTATTTTTCATTTCTAATGAGATTCATGCCCAAACAGCTTTATAACGAAGATGGGGAGTGTGCTTAAGAAATGCAGCTGGACTCGTCTGTCAGTTTTAATTACTGTGATGCCAAGTTGGTGAAAAATCAACTCAACTGAAAGTACAGAACACCACTAGATGCAAAACCTTACTGAAAGAAATGCCTAGAGACTGTGTAGTTAGACTGGGCATTTGAAAGCACTGTGGCGTAGTGGTCAGACTGGGAAAGTTGGGTGGATGTGTATTTTTGTGATTGAAGCTGCCGAGTTTGACAATGTTGCCTAACTGACCAATGAGACGGCTGGACTGCAATCTTAGTGCTGCCCCTGGTTTGTTGTGTGGCAGCTTCTGAATCTCTCGACTCCACTCACGGCTACATGTTCCTGCACAGAGGAGTCAGTCTCTATCTTCACTCGTGTGTTTTGGTTGAATTGTTCAGACAGCAGTCAGTGTTGAAAGCACAGGGCAAGGTCCCCTTGGTGCGCACTCTTTGTTGTTCATCCATTTCCCAATCTGAACAGCTGTTTCAAAATGGTGGGGTTAACTGAGTGCATAGTAAATTCTAGCAATCAACACAAGATTATGACCTTTCAAAGCTGTTGTGCAGTACATGATGAGTTTCTTTATCAGTCTCCTTGAAAACCACAACAAAAAAGACAAAGGGAAGCAGGATCTGTGTATTTTATATTAACAATGAATGATTGCATTTCATGTGAATGAAACAGACTGCAAGGTCAAATAAACACACAAATAAGAATGCCTTCAAACAACCACGAAGCTGCATCAGAGACTGGTTGTATTAATAAAGCATTTGAATACAAGTAACATAGAATCTGGAAAAACACTTTTGAACAAGCTAAAGTTGGCATCTTTGGTTTAAGAAACTGTATTGCAGGTAATGCAGTATTGAGCTATTTATTGGTTACTCTATATAGCTTAAAGCAACACTGTTCCATGTTTTATATTAATGTTTTCTCCTATCTGCTAGCACATGTTCAATAGGAGCTATGACGCATTCCATTAAAATACATTGAGTGGAAAAGGAGGTGAAATTGATCAGCAGAGTGTAGCTGGAGTGACAGCTTCAAACGCACCAGAATTGTTCAGCCTCATAATGCGTGTGCGCGCGTGTGTGCGCGCGTGTGCGTGTGTTTGTGCATGTGTGTGTGTTTGTGCGTGTGTGTGTGTGTGTGTGTGTGTGTAAGTGTAAGTGTGTGCAGTGGGGGAGGATATCGCTGTGCTCATAAAACCATGCTGCCTTTTGTTTTTTATGTGCCTACATTAGATTTTCTATAAATGTCACTGGGAGATTTTACATTCTGACATTTTACAGACAGCATATCAATTTAGATCAGTAAAAGGACAGATTAATTATATACAGTGAGCTGTTATTTAAGTTACATATAATGCATTACCTTTGAGTTGATAGTTTCTCCAATTTACACTTATATGTGGTATTTACATTGTGATTTTGCACACTAATTTTATTTAGAGTGCAGTGCCACCAGGTGGTTAACCATTGTGATTGCAGCAAGTATCGTATACACTGATGTACAATAAAACAGATACAGTAATATCTCACTTTAATAGCAAATATGTTATAAATCCACTTTAATTGCAAATAGGTTATAAATCTGTGTATGATACTTTGGTGATAATTAATAAACTAATAAAACTGTCAGGCTAGCTTACTGTATACTTTACCAAAACCACTCACATGATCTTAATGGGAAAGGTAAAACTTTAAAATAATGGCTGCAAATTCATAATTAATTCTGACGGAATACCCCAGGAATAACATCTGAATAGCATAAGTACTTCCTCTGAGTTCGGAAGTAATTAATTCTGAATGCAGCCCTGTTATTCATGTGGATTTAACTACCGGTATTCATTCCATGTTCCTTTTTATAAAATGTTGTTGATCACATGTATAAGGCATGCTTTCATGTGCCCACCAGGGGACTGTGAGACTTGTGAATTAATGTGTGAATGCATGACTTACACATGTGATCAACTCCATTTTATAAAAAGGAACATGGAATACAGGTAATCTACATGAGCTAAATTCTATTATTTAGCTCATGTAGATTACCTAGCAGAATTCTATTATTTTAAAGTGTTATCAAATAAACTGACAAGTTCCCTCAACATTCGTGGTGGTAGTTGCAATTGTAGCTTGGGATACAGATTTTCTGACATATTGGGCACCCATAATCGTGTCATTCAAAGTCCTCAATCGAGTAGCTAACTGGTCTAGGCCTTATATATCACACAAAGTCAAGTACATCATAAGTCACGTGGTTCAGCGCCATCAAATGAGACTGCCCAGTGATGTTTTTGATGATATTGCTTGGCCAGCACATGTGTAACCCTGGTTTAAGCATGAGTTAATGAGGATTGATTTGCTTGGACAGAATTCTACTCAACCCCATGCAACCAAAGCTCCAGTTGGCAAAGACGTGCAAACACTTGCTACACTAAATGTGCATATTAATTATACTACATTAGTATAAAATAAAACAAACCTGGGTTGCTGATTTTGCCACAGAGATATCCATTATTTAATGTGCTGTTGATTACAATAAACTACCTCTGTGTCCCATTGATAAAGCAGCTCACTGCCTTCCCAGATAGTGCTGACATTTCAGTTCCATTGTTTGGTACAGAGACCCAGCCCACTGGGCAGCTCTCCA